>NW_009698286.1:0-23604 GCF_000703405.1 Apaloderma vittatum
TTGCAGGATGCGGTGTAACCGTACGCTTGCACAAAAAAATCATAGCCCAGGGAGTGTGATGTGGGATTTAGTTTTGTTGGTTTTATTTAAAATATAATTCCTGACGTACTCCTTGCAATTAATTTTTCTACTCACGGCTCTGAAGTCTCAGAGCATTAATTGACACCCTCCCCCCAGCCCAAGAGTAAAATCAAGGCGCACGTTACAGAGATCTGCGCCTGAAGCCTGGTTAAGGCAGGCTCAGATAGCTTGAAATGCTGATCCTCTGGCACGGGAAGCTACCAGGAACAAACTGAAGCTCAAATTGAACCGTAAATATTTTCTCTTGGAAAATCGCACTGAACAAAAGCCACAGAGAAAATTTAAAAAAATAAAACTGACATGAAACAGCGTACTAGTATACTCCCTACTTTATGTATTAGGAGGTTTTTGCCCAGTTTAAACACACAGCCCTGTCTCCACGGTGCTGTGGAGTATTTCTATAACACTACAAGAATATGTTCATCCCTGACTATTCATGATCGGGGCGAGTATATAACACTGTATCTCTCATATAGCGCTGCATTCCTTGCCCAGATGCAGTAGTACGTCTTTCAGCCTATCTGATGATCTCATCAAAGCTAATTACCAAGTGAACTATACCTTACACATTTTCTTCCAGAGGAACAAAACATCTCACAACATTTGCCATCAAGTGGAGGAATGTTTTTAGCAGATCTCCTGAAATCATCTTTTTTTTTTAAAAAAAAAAAACAAAACAGAAACAAAACCCTGTACCAATTACCTTTTTTTGTATTAATAATTTACGTATTGCAATTTAGAAGGGCCTATACCATCACTGACTTTTTTGTTTACTGCAAGTACATGTGGAAAATACCTGCCATGAATTCTCCCTCATATTTCTAGCTTCTTGTTATCAATTTCCAGAGCAATTTATTTATATTGATCACTACACATAGTTCCCTCACTATTTTCATATATAGTTTACGTCAAATAGTTGTTTCACTTCCCTATTAAACCAAGAGTAGTTTTCCCCATCAAACAAAACTTGGTGACAGAATGCAGCTTTCTGATGTTTCAGTAAATTCATCTTAAGGATATAATTTCCATTCATATTTTTTTATAAAAATGGTTCCTCACAACTGATTTCGTCTTCTATTTTTATTTTCCCTCCCAGTTTTGGAAGATTACCCCTTTAGAAGCAACACATGCATGGAGACAGCACTAATTGGGAGTGTGATCCGTCTGCATATTGCATGTAACTTCATGATGATCACTGATATCGGGGAACTACCAGTGTCTAATATAGGGCTTAGTTCATCTTCATCCGTCATAAAGTCTGACCAGAATCTTCTAGATAACAAGAGGCATTAAGGTCACTCTGCGTCACTATAGGAGTTTTATTGTTTGAAAATTAGCATAACTTGTAAAAACTAACTAGGGTTTTACTGCTGATTATTTCTGATGCAAAAGCTGGAGACTTCATGGAATTTCCACATGAAACCATAGTTTTTCCGTCTGCACATTGCAGACTTGTAGTCACAGAGTAAATTTTTCTCTTCTATGGTTATTAAGTGAAGCTTGGGGATGAGTCCTTGTGTGCTGGTTTTGCCTGGGGTAGAGCTAATTTTCTTCATGGTAGCTAGTTTGAGGCTGTGCTTTGGATTTGTGCTGATAATTCAAGGATGTTTTCATTATTACTGAGAAGGTCTCACACAGTGTCAAGGCCTTTTCTGGCTCCTCACCCCACCTAACCAGCAAGGGGGCTGGGGGTGCACCAGAAGTTGGGAGCTGAGACAGCTGACCTGAACTGACCAAAGAGATATCCCTGACCATGTGACACCATGCTCTGTATATAAAGCTGGGAGAAGGAAGGGGGAACATTTGGAGTGCTGGTGTTTTAATTCCCAAGTCACCATTATACGTGATGGAGCCCTGCTTTCCTGGAGATGGCTGAAGACCTGCCTGCCCATGGGAAGTGGTGAATGTATTCCTTGTTTTGCTTTGCTTGGACGCATTGCTTTTGCTTGATCTACTAAGTTGCCTTTATCTCAGCCCATGAGTTTTCTCACTTTTACCTTCCTGATTCTCTCCCCCATCCCACTGTGGGGGGAGTGAGAGAGCAGCTGCGTGAGTCTTAGTTGCCAGCTGGGCTTAAACCATGACACCCTGTAAGGACATTAATTAGATTATATACACTGTTGGACAGGTATGCTGAGTCACTATGCTGTTAGGAAAAGGATCACTGTACACATGCACTGGTCAGACACATTGCATTAACCTCCCACCCATGCACACACACGAGCAGTTTTGCAGATTCTTTCCTTAATGGAGGCTCAGTACCAGAAACAAAGCAATGTATCTTGTTCTTTCCAAGTTTTAGCAGAGTGAAATAATGCCTCCAGGTAACCTAGTTAATAGGTGATTCTTAAATGTTAATTTGTAACACAGCCCTTCCTTGGAAGATGTTACAAAACAGGCAATTGACACAATCTGGAAAAAGGGAAATTGTGGCTAGATATAAGTTAAAATAAATCAGAATTCCCATGCGAGTAGTTAAACACTGGAGCAGAAAGGCCATGGAGTCTCCATCCATAGAGAGATTCAGAACCCACGAAGACATGGTCCTGAGCAACCTCCTTCAGCTGAACGTGCTTTGAGAAGTAAGTTGGACAGGAGACCTCCAGGGGCCCCTTCCAAACTCTATGGTTCTAGAATAATTAATTCCAATGATCAGCAAAATATTTCTAAGTAATTAATGTTTTACTCTTAGCACCAGCTCTCAGATAACTTGGAGATGTGAATAAAACTGAAGGACGGAAGGAAACACAAATCCAAAAGTTAATTTAACAAGAGGGACCACATCCAACATGCTTGAAGAACCCCGTGCCCCATATGGAGAAGGGAAATGAACATGGTTTGGGATTCAGGTTTTACTGCTTGTCCTCACTCATATCACCTGCCCAGACAAAGCAGCTTTATCATGATGCGTCCTGTTACAAATCACTACTGTGCACAGAAATCAACATGAGTGATAATGCAGGGCTGGGTTTAAAATGATAGTTTTCATATCATAGCACATCCACCATGACTAGAATTTGTAAATGCATGCAGCATACTAATGCTTTTTGCTTTTAATATAATGTATCCAGAAAATATAAACACTTTCTATCTCTGACGGGGCTACAAGTGTCACGAAGATATTTTACACTGAATTATTAATGGGGATTGGAGAGTCATAATCTTGCTGGTTGAGGCTTAGTGATACTGACTTTAAATGGCAAAGAGCTTTTTACAGTTACAAAATCCAAGATGTTCCATATATCCACATGCAGAAGTGGAGAGAAGTTTTCTGTACTGCATAATAGGTGTAACACATCCACGTATGTGTTGTTTATAACCATGGAGCTTACAATTTATACCTGTTATCACCAGCTATCAAAAAAACAATCCCAGCAGTTCATTTTTAACACACTGGCAACTTTGCCAAAATTTAATTCTCTCTCTTTGAAATAGCTTTGGAAACTTAAATATGCAATCATGTTTCTCATTCCACTTCTCATTTTTAAAGGCTTTCCATTAGCATTTCATTGTTTCAACCTGCACACTAAAAAAACAATATGAAACAAATATATGATCAGCTACTCTTGCCAGTTGAGCATTATTTTCCAGATATTATTCTGAATTTTAAGGAACTCCCTGTGTCAGTTAGATGACATATTTGACATCTGTCTTCAAACAGAAAGCTAAGTTACATTTGCTGCTGCTGACCAATTTTGCCACTTCTGAGTTATTTTCACACTGAGTTATTGTGAATTATGATTTTCATGAGAAATTTTTGCTATAAAAAATCTTCCACATAAAAGTATCATTTCCAAACACAAGAGCTTTCACTTAGAAGGCAACTTTACCTTCAGTTTCTGGAGTGAAAATGGGTGGTAGAAAAAACAAAGATCACCTTTGTTGATTTAAAATAACCCTGTTCTGAGTGAGTTTTGAAAGTCTTTTCCATGCTTATAGATGGGTTCCAAGAAGACAATCCAGTATAGTAAAAACTACTTAATCCGTCTACACAGAGTTTGACATAAGATCTAGTTTTTATTTTTTTCTGTTGAAAACATTGGAAGCACATTGTAGGAAGAGATTTCCTTCATCTTGGGACTCGAGGCTTTAATGAAGTGATTGTTGCTGGTATTTTTAAACTGGGCCTTTTCCAAAGTGGTTTCCACTAGCCTGTGATTATAAAATAAATAAAAAAACCCCAAACATATTTGGTCTTGTTTTCGATGGAGTTTCCACTACCTGAAATTCTTCTGTACTAAATTCTGAAAGGCACTGCAGCCATCATTCATGGCTTTAGAAATATCAGTTAGGAGTCTTATTTTATGTATGACAACATTTGCCATCAGCAATGATCAATAAGTTCAGTATCATACACTGACCAGGGTTTTGCACCCTGTAAGCAATCTGCTTGGTAAAACTGGGAGAACGAAAACACAGAATATTAGGATGCACCTATAATCATCCATCACAGTGAATTAATCACACCAGAGAAAGAAGAGGCACACCTGGGCTTGGCAAAGTAATTATAAGAACAGAAAAGGGAAGGCTCTGGGTTCCAATATTTGAACACTCATGTTTCCCATGGATTTGACATTTAACCACTGAGCACCTCTACAAATGCAGACCTTCGTGACTCATGGCTTGTAAATGCTTTCAGAAAAGCATGTGGGAGTTTCAAGTTTCTAAATACATGGGTAAGTCTTTGGCATATTTTCACCTAATCAGAGAATCTTCAAAAGTATTTCAGAGTAGGCTTTGATAGAAAACCCTCTTGGTTACACTGCTGTTTTGTGCGGGGGAGGTGTTTGAAAGCTGGTGAAGAGCAGTTGTGTAAATGCTGAACTCCCCTCAGATTTTCCATCGACTGTGACATTTAACCTTAGCTGACTAGATCAACATAATGGTTTATAAAATTGCTAAAGAGAAGCGGTGGTGTGACTTGCTGGTGAAGGTTCAGACAACTTGTCTACTGCTGGCACAAAGGCTCCCACAGTCATTTCAGCGTGAAGCAGTGTTGGCATCTCAAGCTTCTGCCGCTTAGAGGCAGTGTCGTCTCCAGATATCCCCACTGGCTCTTTTCCGTAACCCATGGGCAAAATTAAGGAAGGAGCCACAGAAATCAGCTCATCAGGAAGCAATTTAAACTAATAGGAACAAACCACAGGCAGAAGTGTGGAAGATTAAGCTTGTAAGGGACTAAATTCTGTCCTCAACATCTGCTTGCCTCAAGTCTGACTGGAAAGAAACAGCTTCCTGCAGTTGGTGTTGTGAAGAACTACCCTGGCAAGTGATGAACTCTGAAAATTAGTGCTTATAGGGTTACAGTATGATGTTCAAATTCTAATTCAAAATGGGGTCTTGAAATCACACTGCACAGGGCTACTATAGAAAACCAAGTTCACTGGGCCTTCTGCAGTAGAGATTTCCTTAACGCTTATAGTCTGGTGACAGATCACATACAAAAGACAAATATTTAATCTCAGTGGACTGCATTAAACACTATGAACATCACTTCAGAGCATTGTGTGTCCTGAACTTCCTTCCCACTCTGTATTTGCTATCAAACACATTTTTAGCTTTGTACATTATCTATTTCTGGACAGAATAGGACTGTACCCTTTATAACTTAAAGAGCTGGGTCCCAAGATCACTGGCATCAGGGAGAGTCATAGAAGCACTTTTTTGGACTCTGCCTAATGACTTCAGCTTTGATTCAAGTCCATGGTCTGTAATAGTCGAGCACTACATTGCCTACCCAAGGAGAGAAATAATCACCGTCATGTTGAGTCTAAGAAGATATATAATGGAAATGAGATTAAATTACTGCACAATAAAATTTGTGCCAATTTACAGGTTACGATTTAGAGTCAGAGGTGCTGCAGCAACACTCCAAACCTTCTTAGATTTTATGCTATACCCCTTAAAAGTTTTAACTTAAATTTTTTATGCTTCACTTTATAAAAAATTAAAAGAAAGAGAGTTTTCCTGCAATTAAGAAGTACTCTATGTACTTTTAGAAGGGGCTGCATTTTTTAAGATGTCGGGAGGTAGCGTTCTGTAATTGGAGTTGACACTTGGCACGGTGAACATGCACACTTGGCCCTGCCAGGATGTTTCTCATCTTGCCTTCGTGCATTCGGACACATCCTTCTACAGCGTCTGACTGGCAGACAGCAGCCTTCGGTCTGCTCTTTAGCTCGCTGAAATATCTGGGTAGAGGACTCGAAACAGACGGTATTTATAGTACGCAACAAAAAATCAGGGGACTTGCAAAAAGGAAAGGAAAGAGGAGCAATTTATGGATTCCTTCAAATTCATAGAAAATATTAGTAGCATCAGGAAATAAGAGAATTTTGCATAAAAAAGTGAAAGGCCAAGGGGAAGCACAAAGCAAGCTCCCTTTTAAACAACAGAGACATCTACCTGCCAACTGTCACGTAAGCAAAAGGAGTTAAATGTCAGACCTTGACAGGCAAGACTGAGAAATTTGTTACGCTGATAGTGCTCCGATAAATTTTTTTTGGTCTTTACAAGGCCCTTTTAGACAGTAGCAAATGAAGAAATAAAAGGAAAGGGAAGCTTTGTAAATAAGACAAAGGAAGGAAATCAAGTCAATCTCATAAATATAATGGCATGAATATAACGAATATAAATAAAAATCTATTATGCACAGCAACAAGAATTTACCTTCTAGGATTTCTCTCTGAATAACATACCTGAGACTATCTCAGCTTTTCCACAGCAAGCCAAAAGGGTGGGCAGATATATCTTTCTGTGCTGGCAAATACAGTGTGTTTGCTACCTTGGTCTGGCAGCAGTGTTCGCAGCCTTGCGCTGACAATGCAAAAAGCTTACCATCTCTAAGAATCAGAGATTTTTGAATTTGTAATGAGAAGCTACTGCCACTTTGCAAAAATGTTGCCATACAGCTTCACATTAAATTTTTCAGCAGCTTAGTCATCTGAAGTCACTCTGTATACATCATGCAAGTTCTTCAGTCAGAGGGCTGTGGCCAGGTACTGACTGAAAAGATCATTTTTGCTTGATAAGAGGCAACCAAGGCTTTTTCTATTCACTTGTACTCTAAGAATTTTTTGATAGCAGCAGCTATGTCACAGTTAATGTTAATAAAAGCACCAATACATCCCCTTGCACTATGTAAATCCCATCAATTATAACAAGCTACATTTTTGTTCATTAGAACAATGTGTAAATAAAGAAATCATCGCTCATCCACATTGCAGTTTTTAGCATGGGTAACAAAGACAGACATTAGCTTGCAGCAAAAGAGACAGCACCAGGCCAATGTTTGCAAAACTGTTATTGGCAAAGAAAATTATTTATTTGCAATAATACATTCTCTAAATTTTTTATTCAGGATATAAAACCAAAATTTGAAGAAAAGTATGTGCAAAGTCATTTAATTTATTTATGAAATATGTATGATTAGAAGCTTGATTCTAATTAGGTCATACAATAAGTCTCTTTGAATCAAGACTTTGCCTTTGATAACACTGAACAAGTTTCCAAGCATAAAATACAACAAAAAGTTACAAAAGCAACTACTGATTTTTTTAACCCTCTCTTGCTAAGAAAGGCAATCACTTCCAAACCACTGTGGACTGCATTGGCGTACACTATTAATTTATGTATACGTCATAAAGACAAAGCTAACAGCATCACTAAAGTCCCATGCAGGAATTCAAGGAAAGACTCGGCCTTAGTAGACTCAGACCTCCAACCATCTGTCCCAGCCTCTTGTTTCTCATGCTATGCACCTACCATAGAAGAGATTATTTTTCCTAAACTGAAGTCTCTTGCTTTGCTAGCCAACATTAGGAATACTACAAAAATGTATGAGGGCTTTCAGGATTAAAAAAAGAAAAAAAATGGGCTGTGGAAGGCAAAAATCATTTCTTGGCATTCTTAGCAAACTGTGTGCAGGCTAAAAGGGAAGAGTCAATAGGGCTATTTCCCCTTTCCTAAGAATGTGCAGGTGTAGAATCCAGGGGCAGAATCCAGGGGCCAGGAATCCAAATCAGGACCATGCCACTACTGTTGAGTCAGTGGTAAAGCTAGCATTCAAGAACAGAAGAGGCTGTTTATCATAGGAGAGGTGTGCATATTTCTGTGACTCTTAATAAAATATCAAAGGCTTAGCAGATATATGCTTTGTTTTACTTTTGCAAGCTTCCATGTATCAGTAAAAAAAATTACCTTACAGGAAGAAACAAGCAAAATACTATGCAATGCAGAACTGGGACTTAAGTGAGATTTTGAAATTTCCATATAATTTTACTCATTGTTATGCTCAGGTAGAGCAATGTGACAAATTACAAGTGTAGGATCCTTATTGTTGCTCAAGGCATCAAGAAAACATTAAAAAAAAAGTTTCAAGGGTCAGAGACAGCTTCATGGTAGCCATAGATGAAGACAGCCTTTCTCTTCACATACTTTCTCCCTTTCTAGTGGGGAGAAAGAGATAGCAGCACTTATCTCAGGGATACAGAAGGAAATCTCTTTCATGCTGTAAGAACCTGAAAAGCAAAATTCTTGAAACGTGTATTTCTGCAAACAACACTCAGAAAAATAAAAAAGCCTCCAAGCCTATCATTCCAGGTTGCGCAAACCCTGTTAGGCCGACAACTGCAAAAAAACCACAAATGCACCCAGTATTTATATTTCTTGACATCTTTGAGTACTGTATAATAAAGTAATTAATAATAATAATACTTATATATACTTAATATATACTTATATAGTGTTTCTCAACTGAAGTTATCAAAATACTTTACAAAGCTTAATATTCAGAAGGGATTTAGAGCCTCAGTACTCCACTGCATAAACAGCCTTAATAGGAGGCAAGAAAGAACAGCGGCAGAAAATTCCAAATTATTATTTCAAAATCTCTTTGCATTAGTATTCTTGCACTTTTCTCTGGAGCATATATTACTGATCTTTCTTAAGGACCAAACAATGTCTTGGTCAATAAGATAATGATTTTTATTCTTACTCCGTTTTTTTAGGCAGGAAAGCCATGAGGTATGGCTGAGATACCATTGTATATAACCAAATTCACTTTAAGTTGATCAGCTAGAATGATTTAGACAACAGACAGACCTACAGTGTAAATATCCCCTTTTCAGACTTGTGTTTTGACCACTAGATCACACTCATGCTCTCTAAAGCCTAATGCCATTCCACAGTTTGACAGCTGTAGTGTACAATATTGTAACCAAGGCTATTTGTAGCATAGAAAGAAATTATTACTACATGTATACATCAAAGATCTGTATGTTCTTCTACATGTTAACCTTTCATAGCATAGCTCGTTGTGCTTCTTTGTATTGCTGTGTACTGAAACTTAAAGTAGAAAATCAAGATAAAGTAAAAATGTTGAGTTTATATCTCATATGACATTTCTGAAACTAGAAAAATACTAATTTTTTAATTACTGATGTTCATTGCTCCATTGCAAAAAAAAAAAGTAAAAGATTAAGGAGGTGTGTCACCTTCTGTTAAAAACTAAATCTCTTCAAATAACAGGAGACCTAGTTGTCACAGTATTTGTCATAACTATCACACTACATCCTATCAGGATAATGAAAAACAATCATCTTTGGTTTGTACTCATGCAATAATCTTCCCTGAAAGCTTTCCAAATCCTGATGCAGGTGATGTCAATAGAAAGGATCAGAAAGTGATGAGTGGTGCTGAGGAGCTATGCTGGCAGATACAGTTAGCGAATATTTTAAACAGAATTCTATCCCCATAATGCATAGCTCTGCGCTAGGTTTCCAAGCTACATACTGCAGCCAGGGTAAAGCCACTGACTGAGGAAATGTTGCAGAAAACTTGACCATTGTAAGCAAACTTCTTTATTAGATCCACTGTCCCTCAAGCCACAGCCAAGTCTCTATAGAGATTGGGTCAGTCTCAGCATTCATAAGCCAACAATATTAGCACACTTGTTTTATTATATATAGCTACTATATAAACACTGTAACATTTATTTAGGAACAGTGACTCTATTCCTCATTCTTAGTTTAACGGCAAAGCTCTATCTGAAAATCATATATGGCAAAACTGAACACACTAGTGTCATAATAGCTATTGTTGAGCAAGCTACTTAACTTAGGTTTTTAAACAAGTTGGGAAAGCAACTCTCTTTGGGAGAATCTGTTTTCCTCTTTTTTTGTGCGTGTGTAGGGTTGCTTTTTTTCTTTTTAAGCACAACTTCAGCAGCTCTGATATCATTCCTGACACACAGCTCCCCCAACTTACAAGCCATTGCCTTTCTTCAAGAGATGCTCACCACAGGCACAGAAACTTGCAAAAGATTCAGAGTTCTTTTAATTCACTAGAATGAGGAGTGGACTAGGACAAGGACACTATTGTCACTTCCAGTGAGATGTCATGTAAAGCAGAGGGCTTAATCTTTACTCAGCAAGGCCCTCATAGCCTGAAGCAGAAAGCAAAAATCATGTCTAGAGGCAAAATCGAAAAACCTGAAAAGCCTCAGCAATGTTTATTTCATTATACACCAAATATTTAAAAGATTGCCAAAATCAGCATTCTGTAGCATACTATCTTGTGCTGGAAAAATCAGTTGATAATACTAGACGACAGAGAGAAATTAGCCAAGTGACAAAGGCTGTGCCTGTAATACTTCCCCCTCACTTCAAGCCAGGCTGCCAGCTCTGTCACGCTGGAGAATGTTGCCCACTGCATTCTCTAACCCATATCCCCTCCCATCTGGAGAGCTGCGTGACAGAAAGCACCACATTGCTTGGCCTCCACAAGTGACGCGTATGTGAGGAAGGGCTCCTATACTGAGCGATATGTGTGTATAACCTGGAAGAACACTTTTACTTTTATGGTAGCCTGAGTTTCTCGTTCACAGCCTAAAGGTATCATTATCAGTTCCCCTGAACTCATCTGTACCGAATCGTAGAAAATGGTTCGACATTTTTGCATTTCTGTCTGACATTAATCGGGGTTAATTGATGATAATGGTAAGGGTAATTAGTTTTAACAGGCACTAAGTCCCATACCCCAAGCCTCTTACGACTGAAATAGAACAGCAGTCAAAACGTGGCATGAAAAATAACATGGCAATATCCGGTTATCTGCAAATGTAGGGGAGTGGAGATTACATATGCATTTGTGTGCACTTGCCTATATTTGCGTGTAACAAACTGCTTAAATCTTGGCCAGTGTGCAAGTCATTGTTTTTGTTATTGATGTTGGCTGAAATGCAATGAGCTGAGGTTTGCCAGCAAGCACTCCAGCACCAGGTTGGGAAGTTGCACCACTCCATCCAGGAAGAAAAAATTCCTTGAACTATCATTTGTAACTACATTAAGCTGTGAGTTCCAAGTCTGAAAAGCTTAGCTAAGTCTTATAAGGCTGCAGTGTTGTTTTTTTTTTATTTTTCAAGGTGTGTGGAACACTCTGTCTGAGGATAGAAGAGACAGTGAAGTCAAACGCTGAAGTTACAGTTCATCTGAGCAGTGCAGTGGCTTGAAACCTCAGGCAGGAGGTGTCACACTGAGAAATGAGATAGCAATATGCAAAAAAATTAAAATACTCTGTGTCTTACTTGGTCTTCAGAAACATTCCTACTGTCTCCTCTCCCATCAAAGGTTTCCTTGTTGTAAACCTGGCACCCCTGAAGTTGGTGTCGGACTGTTTAGGATTTATCCGCATAACTGTGCATTCAGTAAGAGCTGCCATCACCCACACTCCTGCCAATCAGCTCAGACTAGTCTACGCATTGTGTGCTGGGAACTAGGTTTCCACACCCTATTACAATTACTGTTTTATTGAAAGGTAAGGGAGAAAAAAATAATTACCAAAAATCAGTGTTATCCCAGTTTTACCTGCAAACACAGCAACGCACAAAAAATGGCTAAAACCATCAGTCTGTGAAATTCAGCAGAGTATGGTGAAAACCACATAGCCCATTTGATCCTTAAGAGCAGCTTTAACTGTAGAGGTGAGGCAGAGCAGTTACCTTGTACTGAGGTCAATGCAATCCACATTTATAAAATCAACTTGTTCCAGATAAATATTTGAGACTGAGACACAAATATTTTGAGTAGACAGGAGATTGTCTTCTTATGATGAAGGGAAGTTGGCCACTCCCAGGACTCCAGCCCAACAGTAACTGTTGTGACTTCTGTGGCTAGGCATCAGTGGAAGGCGACTGGGGATGTGATCACAGCATGACAAGGAAAGTTTACAGTTGGATGGCACATAAAAACGCGATCCTAAATTTTCCTGAGGTCTTTAAACCAGATATTAAAATAGTAATGCAAGCAGTAAGCACTTGTAATCCCACTGAGTTCAATTACTTCTGAACGTGCTCAGCACTTTTGAACACTAAGCTATTTATTTACTTGTCTATCTGTACATACAGACACACATTTCTGTATCTTGTTTTAGACAAACACAGGGTTTAATCTTTGCACAGTCTTATCCTAAAATGTTACTATAACTCCTTTAAAAAGAACAGTTTTCCTTCACTTCTGTTTTCATGGGAATAATTTGGATTTCAGACACCAGTAGCAAGAAAATTTACAATTTCTTTATCACCTACATGAGCCTGGAGCACAAAAGCTGGATGGCCACTTCAGTCACACTTGGGTTACAGAGCCAACATGAGCAAAAGATGATTATAATTGCAGTTTCAGCTTAAGACTGAGAAATGAGGTGACTTAGCAAGGTGTTCTCTCCCTCACCAGCTTTCTGTGCATTTTTTCCAAACAGCATTCAGATAGCTCCACATAACTGAGTTGCATCACTCACCACTAAGCTATACCACTTTCCTACTTAAAGGGACACATGATCCAATCCAAGCATTTTTAAGTGTTTTATGAATGCATCACAACTACCTTGTGGGAGGAATTGGGCTTTAACACTGTACAACACTTTTCAGAGTCACCAGGGAACTTTTTGGGAGGCCTGGATATATTGCCAATTGTATAGGTTCATCTCATACATGGTAAATTGATAGAGGTCCTAAGACTAAAAGTAATTGGCTGTGATCCCACAGCCATGCTGTGAAATGCAGACCAGAGGAATCCCCCTGAATTAATTCCTTTTCTGTTTAAAGTACATCTGTTGGAGGAAAACAATCCCTCACGCATTCTTGATATGGTAACTTCCAGTTGTGGGCAATCTACAGCCTTTGAGTAGCTGCTGCAATTCCCAATGATCTCACAGTTAAAAAGTAAAAAACAGATCAGCTTTAGCATAGCAAAATATAATCAAGTATTACTGCTGCTTTCCAAAACGCATACAGTAATATTAGCATCCTCATTCAAAGACAAAATTTCTATACATGGAGAAATGTCCTGATCTCAAAACCATCATTTTCTAATGAAAATTTTCTAAACGCAAAGCTCTGTTGAATGTTGATGAAATACTATTCAAGTAAAATCTCTATGGCTTAGTGTCACTTAAGTGCTTAGTGTCACTTAAAGGCAAGACCTTTAGCCTTATTGCTTGTGAAAAAAGAATCCTTAGAAAATGTCATCTTTGATACTGCTTCTGCTGTCATCCCATGCAGGACAGCATTTGTCTTACAACTCACTTTTGCCACTGCTTCATAACAAATATTTTTCAAAAGCCTTGTGGATTAAAAACAATATAAAATATCAACTCCATTAATATTTATGATGCCAAGAAACCTGTGGCAGAAGAAGTTTCCAGATAAAGCCCAACATTTCATTGAACCAGGCATCAGGAGCAGAACTACTAATGAGCCTTTGCCAGTGAAGCACAGTCCTCTTCTGAAGAGAGTGAGCTCTTCTGAAACATCTAGGAACATAAAGTGTTGTGGCAAGTTTAAAACCAATAGTTCTTTATCCTTGCTATAAAAAGAAAGTCTTTCTTTGGGCTAATTAATTCTGGCTTTGAATTTGAGGAAGTATATCCCTGCAGCCTCTGATCTCGGTGTTTTTCTTAGCCTTCAAGGAGATGGAAAACTTAATTTTTATCACAAGCTCCTAACAGTGCTGGCAGCACGTGTTTGCAGTGACAAGCTCTCTAGCTGAACAGACCTACAGCACCCAAGTTTTTCTCTGGATCCTCATTCTTGAGGGCCAGCTTTGCGTTAAAATAGAAAGTCACTTAAAAACTAAAGAGAAGCGACTCATTTCCTCTGGGAATAGTTTGGGTCTACCAGTGTCCTTAAAAGAAGTTTTTGCTGTATTTTTAGTAAATGCCTGCTCTTAGGAAGTTTTACTCCAGGAGCCTAATATTTCCTCATCTCATTTGAATCCCTTGTGAGGGTGAAACAGGATGCTAAGGTGGGGAAATGGAAAGAAAGCACCAATAATGGTAAGAGATCAAATTCCTGGATTTTGATGAGACAAGCACTCAGTATGCAGGGAAGGATGTAAAGAAACTCAAAACACTTCTAGTGCACTATTTCATCTGTGTGCTGACTGAACAGCTTTCAGGGAAGTAGTTTTCTACAGAAAAATGCCAAATCAACACAATTTAGGTGTGTCATGTAGTAGTAGTACAAAATGCTGAAAATAAAGTTAACACAGCATCTTGATACACTTAGGATGGTTTGGTTTTAACCACACGCAAGTCAAATGCACATTTACTCATAGCAAGACATTTTCACTATGTATTGCATAGTTTAAATTTCTCATTCTGGTCAGGGAAGAAATTAAATTTTGATTAATCTTGCCATTTCACAAAGAATGGACATTCTGTTCTTTTACTAGCTCTTTTTAGTATATCTCCATAAATGCATTGCAAACAGTATCTCCTTACTCCTTTCCTTATTCAGTTTTTCACAATTCTGCTGGGTTCGTTTTTAAGAATACTCATTAGTCATAAATGTTTTTTGCCAAATCTAGTCCTGAGGTACTCTTCCGTAGCCTCAAGGTTTCTGATTGTGCTTCCCATGACAGTTATCCTCTTTCTTGCCTTTGATATGTTCTGTGAATGGTTCTTAACAAACAATTCTGTTGATAAAGTACAAGAAAAAGAAATCAAAGCATCTCTCAGTATTGGTACCTCTGCAGGGCAAACAGGAATAAAGCACAGTAAAAGCGTATTTGTGTCACTCAAATTAGCAGATGGGAGTCTGAAAGTGCTCTGCAAGAGATATGGTGAGAAAAGCCACCACTTTAATGTAGGTTCATTTCAGAAAAGCACTATACTTTAGGTGAAATAACTCTATCCCATTAGAAGTGTTTTCCAAGATCTAAATGACTATCTTTAGGCTTGTGAAAGTTACTCTTACACTAATAAATTGCTATTTTTTAAGGACAGGTAGAAATACAGGAAAAAAAATGGTAACATGGATACACAATTTCTCTGCAAGTGTTTGTTCCCATACAAAATACTGCAAATACAACTACTTCTGGAATTCATAGTTGCCTTTTTTGTAAAGTATAGGAAAAATTTAGTACCATTAGGTTTGAGACCTCTGTGACTTACTAGCAAAGAATAATGTTAAAATGGAATCCTATTTGGTATAAAAATTTGAATGCTGTCACAACAACATAAGATTAAAGAGGAAGAAATAGCCCAGTTCAACATTATAACAAAGTGGAACGGGGGTAATCTGTGTTTCTTATCTCTGAAAGACCTTTTCTGCTTGCTAACTCTTCTTGCCTCGTCACATTATTTAAAATCAGTAAGAAGTGCTTCATTTCATCACCAGCCTCTGCACAGCAGTCCTGGGAAACATCTGGACAGGTATCGGAAAACAAGCACACTGTAGAAGCTTAGAGTATTTTTAATCAATAATGTTCCACATATAAACTATCTTTGTATAGGATTAAAAACCCAGGGAAGATAAGGGAACTAAATTATATTCACCTGCTCTCAAAACCACTCCAGTTAGTCTTTGGATTTGAATATTGCATGGTTTAATGCATCTGCTATCATTGAAATATTGCTATTCTACTGCAAAGACAATATGTAGGCAGTATTTTGTAGCAGATTATAAATTGGCTGTGCCACCACAATTTCAAAGGAAGAAAAAAAGAATAAAAAAATCAATAGTTTGATGCTGTCCTGTTTTCAGCCTCCCAGTTAAAGAAAGATTCTGGGTCTTAGAGCTGCTCCTCAGAATCTGGGTGCTAAGACAGGTGGACACAGTCTGATGAAGACTAAAGGAACATTTACAAGTAGCCTACAACTGCATGAAAGAGTTAAAAGACAACAGAACAAATCTGTTGTCAGCAATGGCAGGCAGTATAAAATAATGGGAAATGGCCAAAACCTGCAGCTGGAGAGGTTCAAACACCACAACAGGAAAAAAATCTGCACTAGAAAGGTAGCACAGCACTGGAATATTTGATGATGGCAATTTTCAGAGAGTTTTCTTATTTGGCTACATAAAACCACTGCTAAAATCTCCTCTGGTGTTTTTAAGTGGTTGAAGTAGACAACCTCCAGAATCCTTGACAATCAACACTTCCACAACTGTATCATCAGTCCAATGGTACAAAGCTTGTTTAACCCAATTCTCCTCCCTCTCCTCCAGCTGAAAGAACTGTCATAACAGACAACTCTTCCTTCATCTCTCATGACTGATCTAATTTTTACAATACTATCAACGTGCTTTGGAAGCATGTGAGGCAACACTGATGGAGTGCCTCAGAGGAATCTCTGAAAAACTTCCAGTTAGCGAAACAACTGTGCATCTATTCCTACCATTTTCTCATTAATATGCTCTAGATTTAGTGAATTCTTGCTGATTTTAAAAGGAGTGTTCATCCTAGATCTAAGGTAATGGAAAGGCCTTAATACAGACAGCTTCTATTCACAGAATCGCCTAGATTGAAAAGACTTTTAAGATCATCAAATCCAGTCATTAACCTAACACTGATCTATTTTCACCTCCAGCAAAAGTACATGAAGGTTTTTACATATATAGCACGTAAGTGTCATAAAGTCTGCTTTAGAAACACTCATGTTAGAATAGAATTTGAGAGCATCAGTTCTGCACAGCTTCGATTTTCACATCCCCTGAGGGATTCCTTTCCAGCATGAAAAATGTTCCAGAGAAAAACTTTGTTTCTTGAAGAGTTTCAAACTTCAAGTTTGCTTTTTGGACACTTGCCTACGTAACAAGTTTCCATAGTAGGAAAGCAAAGGGGGAGTAATACACGCTAAAAATAAAATTTCACTTCAAAACATAAAATAATTCATAGTTGTGAAGTTTTCCTTTATTTCTATAGGGTTTGCATCAAAAGAAAGGCTTGAACTTAACACAAATGTTTCAGTTGAGCCACCCTGAAGTGTTCTTGGTGGATGGAAAATTTAGATACTGACTTTTGTTACCAATATGGGATTAGGATGCATTTCCATTTAAAAGTTATCCTCATAGGAGGAAATCATATCCTACTTCCTTCCACTTCAAAATTTCAAGCTAATGCTATTTATGCCATCATGAAGAAGCCAACTATAACTTTATGCACACCGAAATATAATTCCTAATTATTAGGAAATATAAGAGCTTTTCCATTATTATTTTGATCTGTTGGGTTTTTTTTTCTGTGGTCATTTATATTCAGTAGGTTCTTTTTATATATGTTTGATTAGGAGTAAGCAATGCCAATACTCCTTTTTCTTCTCGTTTTGAGATCTGACCTCACTCCTTTGAGGTTAGAGAAACTAACAGTCTTCTGTTATACGAGCCATGTGTGTAGTACAAAGTAGCCTGTTACCTGCCTTCTGTATGGTTTTACCATAGAGTTCTCCAAACCAGAAGAGAAAAACGAAAGTCCAGTCAGTCACTTTGCTTAAGCTGAAA
This sequence comes from Apaloderma vittatum, assembly GCF_000703405.1. Lineage (NCBI taxonomy): Eukaryota > Metazoa > Chordata > Aves > Trogoniformes > Trogonidae > Apaloderma > Apaloderma vittatum. Next base: position 17,855 of record NW_009698286.1, read on the forward strand.
AATGCCTCTCATTAGGTAACTTAAATTTAAAAGATGAATCAGTTAACCTTAGTATCATGAGAATTTTAGAGGACTTCCTCCACAAAAATAAAGGTAATTTTTATGAAAAATTTTGAGATGTGGGAGCAGACATCAGATCAGCTGATGGTCATCAATTCTTGAAAGTCTGAGCAGTTACTGGGTTCTCTTCCTATTCTTGACAAAATAGGATGGAAAAAGCCCATGCTTTTCCATTAAAGATGTCCTGAAAAGAGGAAGTGGGATCTCCAAGTATGCTAATACAGTAATTTCTGTTTGGTTTTGTTTTTTTTTTTTTAATTCCACTTGCTCACGTCAAAGTAGAATTAAATTTTCCCATAAAAACATCTGAACAGCTTGTCCTGTTTTCGGAGGATATATATTAAAAAATCCACAACAAACAGTCAAAGAATCGTATCCACAAAGCATTCCTTTGCACTCCAGAACATCTCTCAACCTGCTAGAGCACACAGCAAGTGGAGCCGCAGTGTCTGCTGATGTTCAGTGTCTGCTCTGCGTGGGGAACTTCAGAGCGTGGCAGGGAGCTTGTGCTGTTGCCACGCAGAAGCAGAGAGGAACATTTGATCCACTGTAATTTAAGTTCTGCAGCTACCTTCTGCTAAGCCTGGTATGTGTATGATAAAGTTATTTTAATCTGTTGTTTATTCCTCTGCTTCTTGTTTTATTTTTAGCTGTATAAAAGAAAAATGTTTGAAGTAATAAAGGCCAGCTGCTAAAGTATTACTTACTTGTTAGGACAGTATTTCAAATGCCTGTTGTATTCCTTTATCTGTAATTACAATGCCTTGTGGAGCCTTGCTGCAGTACTAACCTAAGTTATGATTATTCAGTCAATATTATAGATTTAAAAAAATAAGTAGCTTTTTTTCCAACTCTATCTTGTAATCAGAGCAACATTCAATTTGTATATACAGACTTGCTCTTGGCATCTGTGAGGGTTTTTTCCTTCTTTTAATACCACACACCAGCTCCTCACAGGATCATTCCAGTTACATTCGATGTGGGAAAATGCCTTCATTATTAGGGGGAAAAAAAAAAAGCAAACACAACAACAAAAACAGAAAAAAACCCCACAACCCCAAAACAACTAAAACCCCACAATGAACTGAGTTACCAGAAGAGGCAGTATATCGAAGCCCAGATTTCAGCCCCTGGGATACAGTGGGGGCAGATGCCTTGAGGAGCACAGAGTTCAAGCACCAAAGAGTAAAGTATATACCTGTTCTTAACTGTATCCATCCCATTTCTATGAGAAAATACATCTCATTCCCAAGCAGATTTGTATCTTACCTACATGGGCAAAAAGCAGCCCCTTCACATCTCACAAAGCCACAGTCCTCCTTTCCTGTCACCCACAGGTCCCTCAGCTCACACTGCTCCGCTCTTAAAGAGCCTTACACAAGGCAGTTAAAGGGTTGCCCAGTTCCTGAGATTGCTTCCACCAGTTTCTTTAACTAGAGGTTGCATTTGCTGTATATCTAGCTCAACAATAGAGAAGGCTGTTGCTAATGACTGTAATCAGGAAGGGAAGGCAAAATCTTCCACCTTCACTCAAGTAGGAAACAAAGTAATTCAGTGAGTGATGAAGATGCCGCATCTCCTAAATACCTGGTTCCCTAGAAGAGAATCTTAAAGGTGCAAGATTTAGCATGAGTTTTCCTGTGACTAGTGTTATTCCCTTATGGAGTGGCACATGTATATGTATATAGCTGCAATAGAGAAGAGGATAGGAAAGCCGTCTGCCTGGCCACCCCTTCTTTGAAGCTAAATCTTTGAGACAAGTATCCTCCAGTAAGTTTGACTGAAATAAACCACTAAGTTCAACGGGTTTGGTGGATAGATACCTACGTAGGCTCTTTAGGCAGACAGTGAATTGGCTAGTAAAATGAAAACTCTTGGCTATTGCTAGAGTTTATCATCACCTTCCTTGAAGCCAGAGTTGCCAAGCAGATGAAACAGTGACACAGCTTGACCGTCTTGCTTCTTTTGGCTGAAAGTCATTTGCCACTATCCAAGCCTACCTTTGGCATCAACTGCACTGGCAAGTTAGGCATGGTTATACTAATAAGTTACAAAATAAATATGTTGCAGTTTTTCAATTCAGAATACTAGTTTCATCTAGCATCCAAAGTTGCCCAACTTTGCTAACAAACCAATGTCAGCTTTCTAAATGATCATTTGGCTTAGAGTTCTTTCTTTCAAATTGCTGCTTTCGGTGACATGAGGGTGCACTTGATTAAGTACTCTGCCTGTGAGCTTTGTGATAGTCTACAGTTACATAAGATATGCAAACTCCTTTGCTTTATTTATGTCTCCCAAGCTGGAAGACAAAAGGAAAGGTCAACCTCCCCACCAACAGCTTGCCCTCCCTTGTTTGCAGTTTCCCTAGGGAAACTCTTGGTTGGTACTTCAAGAACTTAACAACTTCTCCTGTCCTTTTTCCCTGTGCTTTCATCACTGATTATAACAACACCTGGGCAAAAAACCTGGGTGAAGACAACCAGCTTGTGAAGTGCTGGGGCAGATGCTCAGCTGGGATAAGCAGGCATAGCTCTCTGTGGTTCATTTGCATCAGCCGCGCATCCATCTGCAGCCTTTAGAGTGAAACAGGTTACTTCTCAAACGAAGATAAGATAAAGGTCATTGCCAGTGGACTGAGCCCTCCTGTCCAGCTAGGTGACAGATTCCTTTTGTTTCCACAGTAAATTAGCACCTTAAGCTGTGTCCTCTGAAAAGTGAGATTTTAAGATAATACCTATTACTCTGTTATTGATAAGCTTATCAGAGTTAGTAAAGAAGAAAGTCAAGAAGAAAGCAGCACGAGACAAGGTATAGGAGTTGTGCACCAAAGACTGATTCTGCTGAGAGTTATTTAGCTTAGTCTAACTGCAGGTGAAATAAAATCAAGCTTTGTGAAGAGTGTTGAAACAATGTTTTCAATAATTATATAAATGTTCCTCTGTCATGCACCTGCTTGTTGGGTAAGCAACATTTACTGGGGGAGGGGGGGTCTTTATTTCTTTATCATCATAGTCACCCATGTATTCATAAACCCAGAACAGTACTACAAAACGAAGATTTTAATGCTGATAGAAACAGAATTGGATGTCAAGATTATGTAGTAGAGTTCCAATGTACACAGATTGCTTTTTCTCATTGAACAGAAGGTAGCTACTTCTTAAACAAACAGGGACACTCTACTGTAGCTTGAAATTATGAAGTAATGGAATAAATCTGAGATATTGCCCCTAACTAAGAGTAATACAGGACTTTTCACATAAATGGGAATTTTGCGTAGGCAATTGAATGGGTAAAATATTTAGGGGTGGCAATAAAAAGAATCCTGAAGAGAACTAAATTTAATTTAGAAACAGGAATAAGTATGATAAAAATGGATATAGGCAGATGGAACAGACTGAAACGTCTCTCTAGGGAAAGGTTAATACTGTTAAGATGAATAACCTAAACTACTGCATATTTTTAGCTCCTTAGCAGTATACACATCATATGGTTTTCAATAAGATGGTGCTGGTGGTTTACTCTCCAAGTCAAGGTTTTTTTTAAAGAGTTTACAAGATCTAGTGTTATTAGAAGTGTTTTCCATCTTAGAAAATCAACAGGCATTACTTGATTTGTATAAAAATTATTTCTCACAGTGTTTGCAATCCAGTGAGTACAGCACCATGACCAGTTAAAAGCTATAGGTAAAATAACTAGAAAATTACATGTAAAATAAAAGTGGATTTTTTTTGTGTTCTCTTCACTGGGTGAGGCATCTAGCCTTTAAAAACAGTTAGCAAGTACAAAAGGTAATCAATAGCAGTGGCGCAAGGCAGTATTAGAATTTGCTGATTTGTTGTTATTTTGCTTAAGTATTAGTAACACTGGTAAGAACTTTTTGTATTCAGCGACTCTAGGCTTTGTAACACAGTGTAAAAGCCTCTCAAAAAGACGGTGTAAGAGTCCTCACTGCTTGGGAGGTGATGAGAAGTGCAGCTCCTCAGTGAATGCTGGGGGATCAGACGTCTGCAGAAAAGCCTAAAGAATAGGTTGACTCCTGAAAACAGCCTGGTCTTTGTCTTTGAAAGGCAACAAATTCTGCCCCCACTCCATCCCACTTGGTGTTCCTCCGCTGAGGCTTTTAGCAAGTCCTCAAAATGTTGCATCTGACCCTGCTGGGCACAACTCATGAAGGCAGAGCTTCTGGCATAACCTTCTCAGCACAGTTTGTCTGTATTCTGGGTAAGCAGGTTTTCCTTCTTTTCCTAATGCTTTTTGGTGGAATAGGCAGAGGATTTATTCCTTTGACTCAAGAAGCCTAAAAAGTGCTTGACAGAATCCTGACAGCTGATATCCCTGGCATTCCCAATGTGGCCTTACTCAAGCCATAGTGTTTGGATCCTGCTCCAAAATTCACAAATCTTTGGCTTTTCCTAAGGTGGTTCTAGGCTTTTGTTCAGCAAAGCCACACTGAAGGTAAATTTGTCCTTAAATGCTTTCCTGACAGCAGCATGGAAATGCAACAACTTATCTGATGAAGTGGAAGAACACAGAAAACATTATTTTCATCTCTAATACTAGGCTCCATGCAGCTGTATTCATGAGGAATTATTCCTGATTTACACCTGTGCATAATCCTAAAACAGATTCCAAACCAGGTATAGAACCTCTGGGCCCAGTTCACCCCTGTACTACTTTATTCTGATGTGTAACCACCTACTGACACCAGGACACTAAAGTGAACAAAGTGAGCAAACACCTTAATTGAGCTCTCAGATGCTGACTTTGCTGTCCTACCTCATTTGTTGTTTTCGTAGAGGAAAAACACACTAATGAGGTTTAAGATTGTCCAGCTCCTCAAAGTCTGAAGAGGTTCAGAGGAAGAGATTCTGGTTTAGTCTGCCTGTATTTTGAGTTTCAGTTTTGCCTTGCTCCTAATATACAAGAATAAGTTTTTGAACAGGCAAATAAAAGTTTTTCCTTTACTTCCAACGCTGTACCTATCCTCGCTACCCTACTTGGCTTTTCCAAAAAACAAATAGCCTATCATCAGTCTCCTTGTATTTTAAAATGGGGTTATAGATTAGAATCTGTTTTTATATAACACTACTTTTTACTTCTTTAGTTATCCAATTCTTTCCACGATTTTGCTAATTCTGATATGGCAATCACTCAAATATGTTACTGCCTGTCTGGGGGAGTAGTTATTCTAAGCACCTACCGAGACATCACACTTCATTAAGCATGTGTATAATGCACCACAGAAGATTATATAAACATGCACCTATAGTAGAGGGCTTCTAAATACTCTAAGAAAAAGCACACGTGCCTCCAGAGACGACCAAAATAATCTTCTGCTTGCAATAAAATTGTGTCTAAAACTGGCAGAAATATGTCAATCACAATCACCTGATGCACAGAGCGGGAAGTGCATGAAATCTGTATTACTCAAATCACCACAGGATAAAATGCAGTTTACTAGCCTATCTTGTCCTCTGCTAAACATCTTTCTCTCACCCTCCAGGGTGGAACAACAGATTTTACCAGTTGTCCTGTCAGTCAGGGTTTTACGAGAGCATCGTTCTCGCGCCTTAGATTTCAGCGAGACAGAGTGAATCTGCTGACCTCACATTTGCACTCAGGGTAAAGAAAATGCAGACAGACTTTATATTCACAAAGCCATTGTACAAAGGCATTCATATCTTTCCGAC
>NW_009698286.1:23614-120938 GCF_000703405.1 Apaloderma vittatum
GAAGAAAAGCAGTCTTTTCACTGCAGGCTAAGGAAAACATCAGGTATATCTTATCTCAGATATTGCTGGGATAAATATGATAAAGTTAATTACTGGCCACCTGAATTCAATACATAAATCGTGAGATTGCTTGATTGACTTGTGATTGGTAATCTGTTGTAAATATATTTATTTATTCATATTTGTGTCACTAAGAAATGTGCATGCCTTTGGGGAAAAAGAAAAAAAAAAAGAAATCATACTCGGATTTAGTTTCTCTTAGTTATAGTAATATATGTAGATTTAAACAGTTTATGTGGAATTTAAAGCTAAATTGGATCAGGTTCTCCCAATGCTGGAAATAACTTACTTTGCCTGTCCTGCAGCATTACTGTTTGTTTATCATTTCAAAGTTCACATGGTAATTGCCTCATTATCTGTTCATCTAATTTCACAGAGAAATGACAATCCCTAGCTGCTGAGGTCATGGCCCATCAAAAATTACACTGTCTTTAATTTTATATCCGATCACTGGCAGATCTTAATTTGCTTATCTCAGTTCTCATATATTGACTAAATTGCTGAATCCTATTAAAATCTCCACCAGCTGCCCAAGATTTAAGACTGAACTACTGAATTGAAACTTATTGAATTATTAAGACATTATTGCCAATGTAAGTCAGTAAAACAATAATTAAAACTTACAAGATTAATATGCCTTTTCGTTTCCTATATATCATTTGAATTCAGTCTGAATGTGGCTCTGTACACACATACATAAAATATCCTATCACTTAGCATGACAAAAACATGTCTCTTGATTTTTTTTCCCTTTAGAGAGTTACACTGACCTTAGCTGCAAGAGCTTTGAGAAATAAAGGTAATATTAAATTCATTGTACAAATATTCTTGGGTGGATAGCGTAATATTTTCAAATTGTATTTTCCTACATAATGCTTCAAGTTGAGCCCTCTGGAATGTTATTCTGCTGTACATACTGAAGATCATTTTCTCTAAAGAGTTAATACTGTGTTTAGTAATCTTCAGGTATGTTCGCATTCCTTACACAAAAACAATGGCAGATACTCTGGTGATGGTCACCCTTGGATTCAGGATTTCCATTTTTGGCACTGCTGCCACACTTCTGTTGCTGGAGGAGGGGAGGAGTTTGCACAAGCAAGCAAAATCAGAATTTAATAAATCCCTGTTGACCAATCATTGCTTGGTCTGGCAGATCACTGGGAAGCTTGACTTCTTCACATCCTCCTTCATCCTTGCTGAGTGAGAGTCTTGACCCCTAGGAGATTCCACTTGAATAGACAGCTCCCTAGAAGTATCATCTGACTCAACTACAGTATCACAGTGCCAAGTGCTAGAGTTTTCCACTACCTGTCATTCCACAAACTTCTTGCTTCTCACAGCACTTGCATCTCTGCCACCATCGAGCTCCCAGCATAAGCAAAAGGCAGCAGTAGTTGCTGCATCCTCTTCACTACTCATAAATCTCTAACTTTGGAGACAAGTGTGTCACGGCTCGATTTGTGGTCTCATGCCTGTCCTTGGCCCTCTCTTCCCTCCATGGCTTCATCTCACAGTACCCTAACAAGCAGATCCCTGAAGATGCCAAATTCTGCTCTCCTCAAGCCCAGGGTAGTGAGCTTGCTGTGTGTCCTCCTTGCTGCCCTAAGGATCTTGAACTCCACCATTTCATGGTCACTGCAGCCAAGGCTACCCTTGAACTTCCCCCCCCAGCCGCTCCGTTGGTGAGAACAAGGTCCAGCATAGCACCTCTCTTGTCTTCTCTATCACACTTGGAGGAAGAAGTCATCATCAATGCATTCCAGGAACCTCCTGGACAGCTTATGCCCTGCTGTGTTGTCCTTCCAACAGATATTGTGGTGGCTGAAATCCCCCATGAGGACCAGGGTTTGTGAGCATGAGTCTCCTCCTATCTGTCTATAAAGGGCTTCATTTACTCAGTCTTCCCCACTATACTGTCACCTGTCCCTGTCCTTCTCTGATCCATAAGCTCTTGGTTGGCTCCCCATCCATCCCCAGATGGAGCTCCATGCACTCCAGCTGCTCATTGACATAGATGGCAACACCTCCTCCTCATCTCCCCTGCCTGTCTTTCCTAAAGAGCCTGAACCCTTCCATTCCAACACTCCCATCATAGGAGCTATCTCACCATATCTCTGTGTCTCCACTAAGATCATAACCCTGCAGACGTGCACATCTCTAACTCTTCTTGTTTACTGCCCAAACATGCATTTGTTTTTATGAATGCTATCTTGCAGGGCATTTAATAAGAGACTCATTTCATAACAGTATTCAAGTAAGACTGGATGAATGTATATTGACTGGGAATCAGTTTATTTTTGCTTCCAACTGCTTATGAGCAAATACTAATTTCTATTAATTGATTCCTAAATGGAAGGTATTTGCCAATTAGTTTGTGCATACTATTTTTGATGTCAAACTTTTCGATTTGGTCTGCTTGCTTATCATGGTTCGTAATAGTCCTAAACTGCCAGAAAATATTTGTGCTTCCTGATTAAATATATGAAACTTTTTAAACAAAAGATGACAAAACAATAAATAGCAGATACTGAATTAATGAATGACAAACACCACACTCCTGGTAAGAACCATTTGATGAAAAATTACCTACACCAAGAAATCACGGATCATCCAGAACTCATGAAAATTTACAAGAGTATCTGGCAGTTGTGACAAACTACAAATAATACAGCTAAAGAACAGCTGCACAATGAAGTAAGCCTATTTATGCAGAATTGTATTGATGAACCTACATTTCCTTCATCCAGTATTCATTGTCTCATAAGGATCTTCCCGCTGCTACAAAAAAGTTTTGAAATATATTTTTTCCTCTCACTCTGGCTTCCGACAATTGCAAAAGAACATGGCAAGCCTAGCATAATTATTCAGAACCTGCTTTTATGTTACATGAATAACCTGGTACAAGTCTTCCCAGCAAGGTGCACTGTCTTTACTAAGGAGATGAGCCTGTCTGGCCTCAGCAACCTGCTATTTACATCAAGGGTCTTGGCTAACAGGCTGATAAAAACACTGTTGAGGGTATTGGGAACTTGAAGAAGCAGGTGTGCAACTCCAGTGCCTCTTGTCTCCTCTTTACTTCACCTTTACCTTCCATTTCACAACATCTGGTTGTCCTTTCCCTCTCACAGTTTACTAGAAGAAACAGAAGACTACATGTTCTTATAGGGATTCTTACTTCTTTTTTTCACATTTTTCCTTCTTTTGAAAACATGACAGGTTTTCCTGCCCTGAAATTCAGTTTTGGAAAGTGCTGATCATAGAAATACATAAGAATGTAAGAAAGCCCATACTGAGTTAGAGAAAAGGTCTATGTGGCCTAGCACCTGCCTGCAGTCATATGCTAATAGCTCATACACAAGGAAGAATTCAGGGAGCAACATGGCAACATTGGCTCAGCATCTTTCCTAACCTCAGATGCTAACTGCTTTAAGGGCATCCAGAAGCAGCGATGGTGCTTTTAATATTTAATAAGCTTAATTAGCATTTCATCAAGGAACATGCCAAATTCCTTTTCAAACTTTGAGAACTTCAGGGTCCGTCGCACGCTGTGACCTCACAGCTCAGCCACAGTCTGTACCATGGGGCAATTCTCTTTGGCTTGAACCTTGCTGGTGCTAGCTTAATTTGATGCCCTGTAGTCCCTGTACACACAAGTCTTTTATTCCTGTAAAAATAAATATTAGCTGGCTTTTGTATAACAAAATCAGATGACAACATATGTTGCCAATGAGATCATTGTCATCTCTGTGTTATCAAAGAACAGGCTGGGCAGAGGTGATAGCAGGGCTACAGCAGAGATCCTGCCCAGTGCTCTAACGTGAGGACTGTAACCATTGTTTTTCAGCATTAGTCATGCTTACAGCCAAAGACAGTCTCCCTAAATTGTTGCCTCTCCCCTCAAAGCATACAAATTCCAAGCCTCATTAATATATCAGCATTCATTTATCTACCCAGGAGGAGGCCAGCCTGTCTGAAGTCCTTTCAGGATGGCTCTGGATGCTTTGCAGAATGAAAAGGGCTACTGAGGCTCAGTGTGCTTCTTGCAGAGGAGACAGACACCCAAGCCCACTTACATGCAGGCACAGATCTATTTGTCAAACCCTCTGGGCAGCAAAGCTGATGAAGATCAGATCCTGCACTGCCACTACAGGTTAAAGCATCAGAAGTCTAGATCCTGGGAAGATTTCCTGAGGTTTGTTTAAGGGAGTAGGGGTAATCCTGTGCATGGGGGTCTCGTCTATCAGAGCCTGAACACGTGTGGAATCTTCACGGCTAGGTCAGCATACCTCTCCCATGTTCAAAGACTGGCAGACATATCCTCTGAAAATATGAAGTAGAAAATTAAGGTCATACAGTCTCAGATCTAACTGGAAAATTTTCAGGAGCAAGTTTTTTGAAACCTGCGAAGTGCCATTGTTTGAAATTAAACATATCACAAAAACTGTAGAGCTGCCTGCAGCATGTTCAGGGTGCTGTCAATAGCCAGAGTAAAAGAGGTCAAGTAAAAAAAACCAAACAAACGAAACAAAAACCATACTGCGGAAGAGCCAGTAACCTTATGGTCACACCACAGGAAAGACCTAGGTATTTGCCCCTGTTCTGAATTGGGGAGGAGGTTTTAAACAGCATTTCCTCAACAGGCAGCATATTGCCTCTCTGTGAACAGAAGTACTGTTGCTGGCAATTGCTTTTCACTAGATGCTGAGATTTGTTTCAAAGGACAGCAAGCAGGCCAAGACTGAAAGCAAAAATCGGGTAATAACTGGCACATACATGAAGTCATTCAGGCTTAAATACTTTCCTTCTTACTGAGAAAAAACCCTAAAACAACCCTCAATGCTTTTCTGTGTAGGTTTTAACTAGTTAGTCATAAGCCCTCATAATAAGATATTCCTAAATAAACATAAGTCATGCAACTCAATGTTGTATATTAAATAAGTTCCTACTGTGTGCACATTGTGTAATACTGCTGAAAAAACATCAAGAAATGGAGATCTTACCTAACATCTTTATATCCCCTTGATGAGGTATCTCGTATTTAATTTCTCTAGGATTCTGCTGCTGGAAATGTTATTTCTCTGATTAGGCCTGTTTACACGTTAGCCATTTTCTGCAGATTCAAAGAGGAGCATGTTTTGGAAATCTATGATTAAAGCTATTTGCTTTCACTCAGATGTTGATACTACTTGTGATGTAGTGCCTGCCATAATTCTAAGGTATTCCCTGCAGAGATAAATCTGGAGGAAATGCATATTTTATCCAGAGCTTGCCATTGAAAACTGCAAATGTATAAAAAACAATCTTTGTAGCTTAAACTGCATAAACAGTGCAGTATCCTAGTTTTATACAGTTATGTGGATTTTGGTTTTATGTAGATTGCACTTCATCTCGTTAACTACTGTACTACAAGCAACATCATTAGTATTCTAAAAGATTGTCTTAATAAAACAAGTATATTCTATTGTGTTTCTTTATCTGTGCTCAGAAATCACTATCATTTTAATTTTATATGGGAGTGCAACTATGGCTGCTGCGTTGCTAAACTGGAGCCATATTCTGCTGCTGCCTTGCCCTTGAAAACAGTCCCACTAGCCTGGCTGCAAAATCACAAAGCAAGGATTTTGCTTATACACAAATACCACTTTGGTCAGAAGGAAAGAATAAGTAAACTTTTTACTACTATCTTTGAAGGCAAAAGGCACTTTGGTACCCAGGCAAGTGCTTCTGCTCTTTGGGGCAGGTGGAACCAGATAAATCAATTACATAAATTCAGCAGCTCTTCTCAGACTATTCACATGAGCAAGGTCCATCCCACTAACTGTAAGCAGGAATATCCTGCTCTAGGTCTGCACAGAGCTAACTGGTTTGCAGCAAGTTTTGTGTATTTTTCATTTTAAGCAAATCTCTGAAGTCCTATAAATCTAGGTTTACTGTATTTATAAAGCTACAGACCTCCCAATTTGTACTCTAATTATGTTTTGATATTGTTATTATCAGCTTACTCTTGCTATGAATGTTTTTGTATCACTTGAAATTGATGTTAATACTCCCTGACATACAGCCTGACATATATTAAGAATGCAGAAAATGAAATGACAGAACTAATTAAAAATCCATCTGTTCAGTTAATTTAGAGGTGTGCCAAACAGTTCAAATGAGACTTGGTCAGCAGCAAATCACATCCACCTGTGCCATTTGCTTAGCAGTTACTGTCCTGAGTAATGGAAACACTCCTACTATTCAGTTCAGAGACTACACACTGAGCTGTGAGAGCATGAAAAAACACAGCTATTACTCTTGAACAGAAATAGTACACGTAAAAAATGTAGTATGAGCCTACTAAATGAAAAAAAGACATACAACAAAACGCTGTATATCATGTTGACTCACTCCATTAATTGTAATGGCTATGCCTCCAAGACACAGAACAATCACATCAGTATTACCTATAGAGACATTGCAGCTCTCTATCCAGGAAAAATTTCCCCCTTAATGTCAATGGTCTGTGCTTTTCTCTCCTGTAAGCCCATCAAAGTTAATAGAGTTGTACCAAGAATACATTTGGTCCCATCTGATTATGGCACACTGAACATGTTATCTTAGAGCCTAGCTGCTGTGTTATTGCTTTACATGCAAAAAACATAATAATTCAGAAAGCATTCAACTGGCAAGCTAGATCTTTTTTTCTTTTAAAAAGAAAGGAAAATAAGCCTGTCTCAGTCCAACGAGCAGCAGTCTTTCATGTGGCAGCACTATATTATCACCTATTAGGTATATTTCCTCTGTACCAAAGAAATTTTGCTAGAATAAGAAAAGCATCTATATGTAAAATAAGCTACTCAGCATTTTCTTCCATTCTGCAGTCAGCTTCCCTCAGGCATGTACCATTTGGATTTGTATTCCGGACTTCAGAGAAGGGAGTGGTACACGCTCCCAGGCATGGAGGGACTCCCTTAGTCGGTCACTTCAACTTTTAAAAGCTGCAACCAGTGGACAACTTTAAGACCTTAAAGACAACTTTAAAGCAGGCAGCTTCAACGAGAGGCAAAGCAGGTATCAGTCACCTGCTTTTAACATAAAACAGCTATTAAGAAACAACAAAACAACAGTTTCAATTACATGAACCAAGTATTTCTCACCAGCTAAAACCTTTGCCATTTCCTGTGCTCAGTATGGTTTCAGGTCAGTATCTTTACTACTCTTCCCCAGCTTCTAAATTTGGTAAAACAAAGCGTCCTTCCTGTGGGCTCAGGAGTCTAACAAGCAATGAACAAGTGAACAAGCAAGTGTAAAGGCACTACAAGCTGCAGCGGAGCTGGGAAAGCAAAGCCCACCAGAACCAAGACCTCAGGCTACTGGCTTCCATGGGCAAACACGGAGTCATTCATGAGATAGCTCTCATATTACCTCCCTAAACATGGACACGAGGGAGGACCTTCATGTACGCACACCCGCTGGCATGCTTTTTCTACACTGCTACCATCAAGAGAATAAGTTCCACTCGAGAGAAGCTGTATGGATGGGGAAGGCAGAGAGCAGAGCTGGCTGAGGGCCACAGTGCCATGCTGGCAGCATGGGCAGACACAACCTGGAGGCCTATGAGGAGAGATGGAAAAACCCTTATACTGACAAAAAAAAAAGTGATCTGGGGACTTTATAACTCATAAGTTAGCAATGGCAGGGAAGGCATTGAGAAAAAAGCAAGCAAGAGAAATGAGCAAAAAAGGTTGGACAAGCTAAAGGAGAGAGAGGGATGGGAAGCAGGACCATAGCAAGGTCTCTGAGTGAGTAAGAACACACCTGCTGGCAATTCTTCAGCTGCACCAAGAGTATTTCTCTCCTGTTTATTCCAAAAACACTATGGGGATCATACCTCTCTAGCTATATCAAGCCTGCAAAAGTGCAATGTCCTATTCTGTAAAGGTTTGTGTTGGGAAAAGGGATGTTCATTTCCGAAGTGTTCAATGAGCAAGGAAGCAACGTGCCAAAAAAACATATTTCACTAATGCACTGGGATAATTTTTATTCACCATTCAACTGGTGTCGGGAATATCAGGAAGCTGACTATGCACAGAGGTGTAAAAGGCTAGTGAGAAATGCTGTATTGATCTAAGAATGTGGGACCTGATTAGCACTTGAGTTATCTTCTATTGTTAATAGAAGTAATCATTTATCATTCTTTTCAGTGACAGTAACTCACTGAGAGACAAAAAGAAAAAAAAGTCTCACAAATGATTTATACCTCTCACTAGAATAAATTTAAATTCCAACAACCAGCTGGAGGGGCATCACTATTACTGACTAACAAAGGACATGCTGCTAAAACTCTAGGTTCCAAAAAATGTAATGATGTGTCAGTCACCACAAAAATTAAATGCAGAGGGCAAGCTGAAATGCTGGGTGGCTTTCTAGACTGAAAGGGACAGATTTACTAGATGATGATGCTTTGGGACCATTTTCTTAGACAGTCCTATGAGAGTCTCATCTAAAGTTACAGCTATACCTTTCTGATCCAAGCCACGGCTCCTACTACGCAGTTATGCATCCTTAGGATTTCCATAGTAAAGGAGATAAGGTTGTGACCCTGAATATTGTTTCCTGGACTTTGTCTGCACAATTTTGGAGTAGAGCTGACCCCAGCCTGTTCTTCCATATCCACACCAAGAGCCACCTGTGAGAGCATATGGCTGGGCTGTGGGAGACTTCATTTCCGGGCACAGTCTTCACCCTAAGCACTGAAATTCAGAGAAGAGTTCTTTAACCACAAGGAACAGGGAGTCTGCGCTCAGTCCACAGGGTGGAAGACTTTCCTGTTCATATACCATGTTAATGACCTTGAGGAAAACAAAAAAAGAGACTGATTCTGCTTTGGTCGGTGGGGTAGGTCCAGGCTCCCAGCATCTGACATAGCATGTAAATATTTTCCTCAGAGTGGGAGAGCTTCCACAAGAGAGAACTGAGGTCTTGTCGGGGCACTCTAGCCAGATGATCAGTTGTAAATAGATGGTTGTCTTAGATTCAGATCCCAAACAGTGATTAAGAAGCACAGAAGCTTGCTCTCCTGTCTCATGAGTGAACACTACACTTGGGAGGTCCTTTTCTTCCTCGCTGGGCTTTGTGCAGGGCCCACGCCAGCAGCTGTGCTCCCACTCAGATCTCCCAGGTGACACACCAGCAGAGCAACTGCATGGTCTGAGGATCTCAACATGAATTTAACTGCTGAGTTGTTTGGTGCCAGGAGGACTGATGATGTCCAGCAGCAAATGTGGAGAAACCTAGGCACTTCAGCGTTTAAGCAGATTCCAGGCTTTAGAGCTGGAACTAGTGGTAGCTACCAGCCTTTGTGATTCTAGAGTCTGGCTAAGGCACAGGAAAGATAGGGGAAAAGAATTTTCTGTTTTAGAAGGTAAATTAATTAGTAGAGGTGTAAGGGCAAGGTGAAAACTCCAGTTATAGAAGAGAGGATAGGACAGCTCAGTCAATATTTAGGTGACAATCACTGAGCTTTCTTAACAAGTGTTCAGTTACATCTCTGTGGTACTATCTTCCCAAGATATTTCCCTCCCCTTCTCCCTGAAAAAATAAATAAATCATAAGCAATATATAAGCTGCTTTGCCACAACAGCAGCACTTCTGTCATTTCTCATCAGCTCTAGAAAAAGATTTGCATGATGACCAACCTGGTCATGTGTCTGTCACATAATTTATGTTAATATTTAGTTTATTTTTCCAAACATTTGCTATTTTGGGGGGTTAAGTTTGGGGGTTTTTTTTGAAAATGTGGGATAAATTAACTCCAATCAAATCAATAGTATGGATATTAAATTGTTTTGTTGCTTTCAGATAACTTCCTTAACTTTGGTAATCTAGAAATCCCACTTCTGAAACACCTATCACAAAGTTGTGAAGCTGAAGGGCCGTACTCATTACAGCTCCATTTTACAGACTCCTTGAGCTCATAACATTGTGCAGGGAGTTGATGTCTTATGCAACTTGAACATTTTCCTTCATACTAGAGCAACATCCATATTCACTGCATTTGTGAGAGTTTCCGGGCCCGTGTGCCAAGTTCTGACGTAGTCAGACACCCACTTTGAGAAGCCCCAAGACTGAGAAAGCTGCAGCCACCACTGTTTTAACCCAGACAATATTTGAAGATGTAGAGAATGGTTTCAGACTCATAAAATATTCTGAAAAGTCAGATTCATGACAGTTGAGTGAAGAATTGAGCTTGGGGTTCATATTACATATTATTCCTGCAAATCATTTCAACATTTTTTTTAAATATCCAGGAAAATTTGTTCCCCCCAAATGGCTGGAAAGTACCTTTTTTTTTAAGTACAGGTGTAGTGTATGAATATCTTTATGCTTTGTACATTGTTGACATCGCTTCACATTTCTACATCCCACAACTGATTGAAATCCAAGTTCCTCGTTTTGTGTCTCATTATGCTTATACTGCAGTCTAAAAAAAAGAAAATAAAATCTTGATGTTACTGTTATTAAATGTTAGATCCAATTTAACATTTACTCTCTGAAACATATTTATAGCAGCAAATAGGTTTCTTCTCCCTCATTTACGCAACATTTTGCCTAATGAGCTAAAACATACTGATTCATTTTATTTTACTGAATGAGATATTCATATGCAATGAGAGTCCTCTTGTTAAAAGGGTAAGCCTGGTAACTAAGATTCACTGAGCCGAGAACTAAAGGCTGTGTGCATAGCAGTATAATGTAGCATTTGGTCAATGGATATATAGTCAAAGCAAATTACCTATCACAAAACCAGCAGAATGGTGAGGCAGGAGAAACAGAGGCAGAATGCTGCTTATTTTAACTTACACCTTCTTAATGTTTCTTCCATAGCACCTACATTCCTGACTGTAGCACCCAGTATATACTTAATTATAATCACAAAACTCTTATTTCCTCTTTTAAAATTCTCTCTCCAATTCTAGTGTCCACTTGCTAAAAAGCGTAATGAAAAATCTAGAAGGACAGAGAAGTACAAAAAATACTGAAGGAAAATGCCCTTCAGTGAAAAAACTCCCTAAGTTTATACTATAGGAAAGAACATAAGACATTGCTTCATAACACAATTTTACCACCTGTTCAGTGAAACAAGAGAGTTAAGGAGGTGGTTCTTAATCAGATAAGAAATGGTCAGTTCCTAGAAGCTGATACTTAACAAATTTGTATATGAACTAAAATGTTTCTTGAAAATTGATCATCTATTGGAACAAATTTCAAGGAGCAGTGACTTCAGCCTCACTTGTTATCACTGTCAAGCAGAACATCGTTGCTCAGAGGGATGCCTGGATCACCCCCCCCACCGAGAGCACACAAGCCACGTCAGCACCACACACTGCTGCCCTAGAAACACATCTCAACATCCTGCTGCTGAGGGGCAGGCCCGACTACAGCAGTTTCAAAGCACTGTTAGAGCAAGTTCCAGGCTGCCGCTCAACTAAGCAACGTTCCTCTCATGAAACACAAGTTATTCAGCTCAGTACAGCAAAGGAAAACTAGACAGATATTTGGAGGTCAGGCAGCAGGGCTTCCCATCAGCCTCAGTGCACAGCTAATACCTACCATGTGCTAGCGCCTTCACAGAAGCATGTCCTCTGGTACAGCAAAATATTTATGTCGCCCACCACTTCCATACTGGAGTACTGGTCCAAGCATTTTTGATGCTTCATAAACTATAACTAAGCAGCAGAAAGGCTATACAGATTTTACAGGCTGCAGAACAGTCAAGGAGCTTACCCAAAGGCTAAAAAAAGAACTTACAAGACAGTATAAACTTACAAGACAGTATCATAGAATGGCCTAGGCTGGAAGGGACCTTAGAAATCATTTAATTCAACCTCCCTGTCATGGGCAGGGATGCCTCTCAGCTAGATCAGGCAACACATGGGGATCGAACCTGTGACCTTGGTGTTATCAGCACCATGCTCTAACCGACTGAGCTAACCAGCCTCCCAGTATTCTAATCCCAATGTGTAGAAGTCAACCCTAAAATCCCAGTGTCCTGATTACAATATAGAAACACCAACATGCAAAGGAGGTGAGCAATCCAATTCCTTGGGACTCATCTGCTGAGACTTTTCTTCTAGGTGAATTTATGCCCAATTCTTACTGCTCCACAGGCTATTTAAGTGGAAGCTGGCATATTTCCAGGGAGAATCTGATGGAAAATGTAGATTTATTTTTTATTATTATTTCTTTAAAAGATGATGGAAAGTTTAGAGTTTGAGAACACTGTGCCAGATCCATAAGGGGTGGAAGTTTGCTATAATTGTTGACTTGGAGAGCTCAAATACAGACAAACTGAAGTCTAATATGGGAGCTTTTTCAATTCAGTACAACATGAAAAAGACATTTCATCTACTGCACTAAGGAGATATTCAAACTGTCTCTGCTGCAGTTTGCTTCTCTGCAACAGCCGAGAATAAACCTCACTAAGCACAGCCAGGTGCAAGCTTTAACGCTATCCCTTAACATTTAGGTTCCAGGGTTTGACATTATGGAAGGGGAAGACTAAGAAAACTTAGATCTAGTTTCCAGCTGAGACAACTTTGTGTTTAAGTTTGGACAAGATTCTTGAAACAAAAATGTTGGTCCTTGGTAGCTATCTAGGCTCTTAGGCAGTTTCCTGTGGTTTCAACGTTAGACCTAAATCCAAACTAATACTGTTAATTTTTCTAAGTGACATGTTATTAAGCTTAAAGAGTTTGTGGCTTGGAGCCTCAGAAGGTGTGTGCTTAAGGTATTCTAGCTTAAGGTATTCTCAGTAAATTGACACTGCAGAAGCTTACCATACGACTCTTTACTCCCATTTTGGTAATATTTAAGCTTGCATTCATTTTACACTATTAAAAACATATATCCCCTGATGCTCTTATTGTTAAATATTCAG
Organism: Apaloderma vittatum; assembly: GCF_000703405.1. Classification (NCBI taxonomy): domain Eukaryota; kingdom Metazoa; phylum Chordata; class Aves; order Trogoniformes; family Trogonidae; genus Apaloderma; species Apaloderma vittatum. Next base: position 36,597 of record NW_009698286.1, read on the forward strand.
CTTAGTTGAATATTCCTCAGACAGACCAGATCATTCCTCAGATCATTTTACAGTACTATGTTTAGATCAGAGAAGTTAACATCAAATTTCAGCCCAAAGTGGTTTATACATTTGAAATCCTGGCCATATTCAAGCCTATTGCAAGTACAGATTTGATCATTTTCCTGTTTCCCTGCTGTGAAAACATGCTTTTTTTTTTGTTTTCTTCCTGGAAGTTTACACCAAGAATCAGCTCTTCAGACAAGGATTCCCTAGTGTTAGACCAACGGACTTCTGTTTACCCTCTCACAAACCATAATGCAGCCTCATCAGCCACATTTTCATTTTAAAAAAATATCAATTTTTTCTATTCTGTGTGGTTCCATAAGCTATGTTACTACAGCCTGCTGGCTCTGTTATGGAGACAGAGCTATAAGTAAGATCAATAGTACTGTATTCTTCGTAGCTTTCAGGCTTTTGTTCCTAGAAGAGGGGGAGCGCAGGTTTTCCCTGTTTTGATGCTCCATCCTCATGCTCATCTTTGTGCTCCTTTCCTTGTTCCTCTCTATTTCTTCCAACAACCAATAATAATACAGCAAAAAGCTACACAGCAATGATTCCCTACCAAAAAGGTTGCTCATACAAAGTTATTGAAGTACAAAATTCTTTAGAAACCTCCCCCACACTTTTTTCCTCTTGTCAATTATAATGTACTTAAGATTAAAATGTGATTTTTTTTTTTTGCTTTGAAGAAGAGATGAATGTGTTTTCCCACTTTACTAATTACAACATGATATGTGAGGTAGAAAGCCTTGCAAGAGGTAGCACAGCATGCAAGTGCAGATGAATAATAATTAGGCTCACATGTTTTAGAAATTAAGATTTTTATTAAAAGGCTGTTATTTGAAAGTTTTAATGCTGCGTGTAAGTGCAGTTAATATAAGCTTTTTAAAAAAAAATCCAATCAACCAAGTCCTGCTTATAATGTAGGGGCCTCCACTAACTCTCAGTAAATTCAAAGATTTCCACTGACTTCAAAGAGAGTTGACTCAAGCCCTAGAAAAAGGATTTATAAAACTGATTAGTGTCAGGGCTTTGTTTTAGAGCTAAATTGTAACTAACCACAAAAAATAGTTTTATAATAAAGATTTAATATGCTTCTTGGAATAAGAATTTCTCTCCCAATTATTGTAAGACACCCAACACTAAGGGAGAGAGTCCTATCACTTTGTTACAACCTATCCTTTCTTCATTGTCGGTAAGAGTGTGCTTTCAGCAATACAAGAGTGTAACAGAAGAGGACTTGGTTTATCAAAGTGAACATCTTCAGAAATATACTGGAAGTGAAGCCCTAGAAAGATGACTAACCAGATTATGCAAATCCATCTGTTCCAGCAGGGTATAGGACAACACTAGCCTCAGCTTCACTCATCTAACCTTAAAAAAAAACCAAACCAAAAAGCATTGCTGCCCCTATAATAAATCACTTCTATTCCCACAGCCCAGTATTTCCATGAATTATGAAGCTAATCAGCATGGCAGAAGATTGATTACACTAACCGGGAGCACTGGAGACTCTTGGTTTGCCTGTGCCAGTCCAAGCTGCCAATTCTCTACACAAGTTCCTTTGTGTAACTGGAGTACAATATTGCACAGTTATTAACAGTGTGCTCACCATACCCATTTCAGGCACCACATCCCATTCTCCGTCAGTCTTGTACAGATCCAGCTCGAGCCTCATTATTAATTAATCCTCTTACACTACATCCAGATTTGTACCCACAGGGAAACATACAAGTCTCAACGAAGCCTACAACATCCCAACACTGAGTAGTTACTAGGACTGCAGACACCAACATTATTCATTGCTTTAAGCCAAGCTTACTGTTTAGCATTAAAGAAATGGTTCCCTTGCAGTTTCTTAACCAAAAGAGCTCGAGATTTTAAAAATGCTTGAGATTTTTAAAATGTGAGTCTAATCAGTGAAAACTTAAATTGTCAGTATGCAGTCTGCAACACAGAAGAAACTCCTTCAAGCCTTGTATAGCGACACAATCCAACCTTAAACTAAGGAGATACTGGCATACTAGTGGTGGCACAAAGCACTCTCTGCAGACCACAGCGAAGCCTGGGTTGTGGCATGCAGTGTTACAAGCATCCACTCCAGGTATGGGCACATGGCACCATTCACACAAGCACAGGCACAGCTGGTGACAACATATGAGAAAGCGCAGCTCTAACAGTGTTTTATTTATGCTGTGAGCATTTCCAAGTATTTAGGGGTTTAAGCGTAACACAAAAAGAAAAGGTCTGGAAGAAGAAAAAAAAAGGCACAAATGATAGATATGTGCTTAAGTTACTATGTTCGAGTCCAGGCTCAAACTTTCTCAAATTTTGACGATGTGTCAGTTTAGGGTTTGGCTTCATCAATAAAATCCAAGAGTGACAGCACAGAGACCTGCAGCAGCCAGGGCGCAATAGAAGCCTGGCAACACCAAGCACTGGGCAGGGTAAAATATCTGCAGTTGAACCTGAAAATGCTGGTGATGCCCACAGCTTGGAGTAGGCTTTTGCTGTAAAAAACAGATCAGCACAACAGTTCTTAAATACATTTCTTCTTAGTAAGGTCTCCAGAAACAGTATGACACTGACAAGCATGCTGACATACAGGAGTGTTCTACCCTCTGTTCCTTCGAAAGGAGATATTTAACTCTGTTGGGAATCAAGGGCTTCTCCATACCTGTTTGCAGTAGGTTAACTATTGATTTTAACTGCTTAAAGTTTAACAGAGCTTTAGTAAATTTTGTATTGATCTATTAAGCTTAATCATTATTGGTTTTATGGGTCCTGTTAAAACATATAGTGGCCAGGTGTCCCAATCAATACCTATATATTGTTTTCAATTAACTGACTTAAGAGGGGAAAAAAAAAATCTATGGAACATATCACTGTGTGTTTATTTTGCTACTCCATGTCTCGACTGCTTATGCAACTGACCAAATCAATTTTTAAAACAATGTATTACAGATGCAAACTATCATTGAAATTCAGGAAGAGTCTTTTAATATTAACTGCTTAAGGTTGCACTAAACATACAAAGCAATGCAAATGCCAATAATCTGTTTTAGTTCATTCTCAGTTTCATTTTCTCAAAAGATTATGGTGTACACCTATTTGTTTGCACTGCATTGTGGATCCTTCATAAAAAGAGTTCTGAACTTACCAAGAGGAATTAAAAAATGGTGTTACACAGTATAGCAGCTCTGCCAATAACAGGAAAGAAGATTTGCTCAGTGTATAAAATGTCTGCACAGCATGAGGGAAAGCAATCTTAATTTTAAAAGGTTCAGTTCCAAAATACTTTTATTCTTAAGACACCATATTTCTTTGCTAGTCTTTATGGGAAATATTCTCCTTTGTTACAGAGATGGGAAACAAGCATCCTTTTCTCTCATTCAGGACCACACTAGTATTGTCAAATATTGTCAAAGAAGTTTCTTATGGTTTGTTTCAGCCAATGAAAGCATGGCCTGCCAGTTTCACATCAAGCTTATCACAGCTGGTACAAATCATTCCTGTCCATCACAGCTGTAATACTGCTATGTCATTCCCTGAAATATAGAGAGAATGCTTTAATCATTTTACTGACTTCTGCTGGTGTTCTAGCACTGCAGAACTATTAAGAAAAGGGAAACTTCTACAACTAGGTCAGATGCATTGTTGGCATAATAAATCAGTTTGTTTAAAACCTCATTTTATTCTCCTTTGCAGTTTTGGAAAGTGCTAATGGTACATGTTTCAGACTTCAGTATTTAAAAGCAATTCCTTCCCATTTTTCTTATTTCCTTTCCTTTTGGCAGATCTTATGTTTTAAGTTCCATGATGCAAATCCCTGTAGGCTGTTTCATAACTGGATAACACATCTATTCCAAAGAGACACATGGACAATTGTAGTGGACAAAATCTAACATAACTCTAACTTAGATTTTAAAATGGCAGAGTTCCAGAAGACTATTGTATTCACAGGTAAAGGAGTCAACATGTTTAATTCAGTTTATGTAGTTATCTATTCTAGTTTGGGGAATGGCATTTTTAACTGTATGAGTAAAACAAATCCAGTTTTGTACCTAAAATGCATTTTGCAAGTGAAAGAGATGTTGGTTTGGTTTATAAACAAACACTACCTCAGTTAAAACATGCTTAGGAGAGGTACTTGTGCAAATTACACAGAAAAGTTTGTGTTGCCAGCACAATAAACAAACTGTCATAGACTATATTTTTCTTCTGTAAGTCAATGAGATAAAGTGCAGATCCACAGAGCTTACAGCAAATCTTGTGAAACAGTGATTTAGCAAAGATCTGCCCCTCAGTTTCGGGGGTTTTGAGTTACTAAGGTTTTGATGGTAAATACATCAGACACATACTCCTGTAAATCCATTTTGCCCAACTTCCATAGTAAGAAAACAGACAAAACAAAAGCTAGCTCTACTGGTTTTAATTCTCTAAAGGTACGATTAGGAATTCGATTTCTCTTTTTTATTATGCTTTGTGTACCTTTTATAATATCTGTTCTGCAACCAGCTTTCTTAGCTGCTCTGTGACATTATGTCCATTTCATCAGGAGCTAAAAGGAACAAAATTATAAAAGTTTCATTCCCCCATGGCTTCTGTAGGGAGAAGTTGACCACATTGCATGGATCAGAAAACCAAGAAGTCAGACTAACAGACAAGCCACCATCATTCAAAGCTCAGAGTCTATCCCGTTTTTGGACTTTGATCTTGAACTGAAAGCTCAGTTCTCTCATTACCTTTTGAGGAGTTCAGAATGGATGTAGGTTTGTCTGTAGCTCAGAAACTACCCTTACAGTGTCCTAAAAATGTGAAAATTGATATCTGAAAAGGATTATAACTTTCCATGGTAAATCCAGGAGACCAGAAATCACTGCATTGAATCCTGTTAATGTGGGACACTAGTTACTAATGCAGCATAATCCACTTGTTTCGTGGTAATGGAACTTTACATTTGATTTTCACAATTTTATAACTAAAACATTAATTGCCCTAGGTGTATGAAGAGTACTGTTAAATTAATGTTCCTGAACACACAAGCTAACAGGAGGGAGATAAAAGGACAAAGTAAATTCTAGCTACCAAAGGAAGACAAATCACAACAGAGTTCAATCACAACTTCTTTATTTGATATATCTGAAATTAGAAAACTCCTATTAGAGATGAATGTAAAGGATGTGAACTAGTTGTGGTAAGACAACTGAATGTTATGACCATCACAGACTATGTATGTCTTTCTCAAAGACAAAGCTTCCAAAGCTGGTGATACTTGGAGTGGTTTATTTTGGGGTTTTTTTGAGGGTTTTGTTTGTCTGTTTTAAGAAAAGCAAACCACAAAACCCCAACACAAAACAAAATAAAAAACACCCAACAACAAAAGCCCTCATTATATACCTATCAAGGTCAGAGAAGTTACTGAAGGAAATGTAGAATAGAAAAAAAGTAGAGGAAAAAAAATAAGAAAAAAAGTGTAGAAAAAAAAGTTCGAGGAAAGAGTCTAGAGAAATTTTTATGAAGCATTTCTTTGAGAAAAATCTAGTTCTACACACAAACTTTTTTAGGCAAAGACAATCACAAGGCCACAATAAACATGAGATAGAGAATGTTTAAGTGATGGCATGTAAAACTTCTAAACCAGGCTGGGATTCTAACCACTTGTAAAGGGGACCAAATCGCAGGCACAAGAAAAATGACTTTCAGTAGTAGATAAGGGCATCTGAGGACTCATTGACAAGCTTTTGCAAATAAACTATTAAATTAACAGGCTTTCTCTTTATACTTACTCCTATGGCTAAATAACTTGTGAATACACATCAACAGATGTGCATCGCTTGATTTAAAAACCAACATTGACAGCAAAGTTATGCCTCACTTTCCACCCCCTTCCGCCTATTCTGATCACATCATAAAGAAATAGCACATACTTTTTTTTTTAATGGTGTGATCAATTCCAGGAATCAAGACCATTTGCTCAGAACAGAGACAAGATCAGGCATATTTTCTCTTGCAACCTGTTTTAGAGGGTTTTAAATACAGCCAGATGGACGATCCAGCATATAAATTAGATGATCTTTGGCTTATTTCAGAAAACAGCGATTCAATATATCATACGGCAACTCTCCAGGTTATTTATTGGGATGCTTATCTCCCAACAAGAACGTCAGCAAGCTTCTAATTGTGTTAGGTTCAGTTAAAACAAAGTTCCAGGTTGGCTTGAGTGAGAATGCAGCTGAAGTGTGCTCTGCATTTAGCAGCCATGAACCACAAATGAAAAAGATGTGCTTACGTCTGTCTCCCAAGGGAGGAGATAAAATGCTTTATCCACTATTAATGCAGATTACCTTCCTCTTGAAGGAGGCACTGCTTACAGCAAATGCAGCTGATGCACTGATTACCTAGGGTGACTTCTCTCCATGTCCCTGCTGCAGGGCAGTGCCACCCCTCCCAAAGGTGGCATGCCACCCTCCTGGTGCACCGCTGCTCATGTTCATTTTGAGTCCCCTGGAAGATAAGCTAGGCTCCCCCAGCAGAGTGAGTCACAGCACCCTGGCAATGCTGCTGCATGAGTTGGGGGTGTGGGACAGGCACCCTGCTGCTGTGCACCCACAGGGGCTGCATCATCTCTCTAGAGAGGCTGAACTCAAAGGAGCCTTGGTAGAAGGCACATCTCACCCCTGCAGCCCAGCGTCATCCCTGACACCCGTGCCCTGGTCTCCATCACACACTACTCAAAGACAGATGCTATGAGACTGCTGAAGTATCGAGTTATGCATCAGATATGCTCATTAGGTAATCAGCAATAAGGAAAAGAAATACTTCATCTTCAGTGTTATTAACAGCTACTTAAACCCCACTCCCTCTCCCCAAACAAACCAGGTAAAGATTTTTTTTCCATTACGAAAATCTACAAGAGAAAACATACAAGCATAAATATTACCTGCAAATCCCTGATGTGCTGCGAGTAGCTCTTGGGACTACTAGCAGCTCATATTGTGCCACCCAAATAAACTGAGTCGTCATCTCTCCAGACACTTTTACCTAATTCAGTCTGCATGATTTGACCTTGTAGTTCATAAAAGTACATCAGAAAAGATCTCAGAGAGCACATAAACCTAAAAGAAAATTTCTGAGAGTTTTAAAGATAAATTGTCTTTACCTCTCTGGAGAAGAAATAGACAGTTTGTGGATCTTGTGCTTGCACACAGTTGCCATCACTAACTGTTCACTTTACTTGTGTAGATACATTTGCAAGTGTACAGCATATACTTTACTAGAGAACAGCATAAAGTGCTAAATACACTGACCCTGCCTGCAGCACTCAACTCTAACATAGCAACAGGTATAGGATGATTTAAGACTGAAAGGGTGGGCAGAATGCTGGAAGGGTGACAAAAGGCTGAGCACATAATGTACGCCACCACAAGATCCAAACCATGCATTTACAATCTAAAAACACTTATCTCAGCATGGAAGATTTACTCTTTAACTCAGTTTTTAAAATGGTTAATTCTCTGCATAACCTCTAGCAGCTTGCTTCTAAATATCTCTACAGTTGCAATACACAGCCATCGGATTAGGCAAATCCCTGTTCATTCCTACCCACCACAAACCTCAGTGTTGCACCCCTGCTACTCATACCTTCATTCAAACAGTCAACAGGGTTCACCTGGAAGGGGGCCCGTTACATCTTTGGGGCATGAACAGTTTGTGACTCTTTTACCCTTACAGAATTGATGTTCTGTCCTGCTGTAGCTGGTTTTAACTACATAGCCCTAAAACACCATGTGTTGTCTGACACAAAATTTCAAGCCTACACAAGACAAAAAAGTTAGGCAGAAAGCTTGTTTTCCATAACAGCACAAAAGGATGACAGGTCAGTGTTACATTCCATTTGGAATACATACAACCTTTTGCTTCAACTTCACACAGGCCAGACTTCTGTGTTTGTGGAAAGATGCATGCAGATATAAACCTCAGGGCTACAAAGACTTTGTACTTACAGCTAATAGTTCATAGGCAGTTTGAATAAGAGCACCTCCCACCTGACTTGACATAGCTTTTTGGTAAATAAGCTTTCAGTGGACAAGACTTCAATGGAAATAACATTTTAAAGGACATCTAGAACACAATTAATAACTTACACAAAAGCTATCAAATGATTCCTCTGAGTGCTTTGTAAGTTGTTACATACATTTAAACGTTAGCATCACATTTGTACCTGTATATTTTGCTTCTATGAGAACACATTTCTATTCTCTTTCAGAAGTTACGTCTGAACATCCAAAGTGCAGCAATAATATACAACATGAATTACTTGGCTTAAGCAGAATCAGAAAACTTGAAGTCACATATAAAGAAACTATCACCCTTTTCCTATAAGTCCACTGAAAACAGGTCATTATAAGCAAAGGACAAAAATACTTGTGAAAATAGTTATTACCTTCTGAAGGAGGACAGAACCCCAGCAGTAAACTAAAAATCCAGACGGGGAGCCACAGTACTAAAGAAAACCAGAGCAGCATTTTCATCCAAGCAGTACAACTACCAAAACCTAAAGACAGACCCAGGAAGGCAAAAGGAGAACACTACCAATATTTATAATGTTCTCAAGGCACCTGCATTTTATTAAAGCTGAGGATGGTCAGGTGTGATTTATCAAGTAGGCTGTCTGTAGTTAAACCCTATTAAGCAACTTCAGGAACTGCTACTGGGCATGCCCATGAATTGCTGAGTGTTCTTGGGAGTGTTGATAGACAAGAAGCTCAACACGAGCCAGCAGTGCGCTTATGCAGCCCAGAAGGCCAACTGTGTCCTGGGTTGCATCAAGAGGAGCGTGGCCAGCAGACCAAGAGGTGATTCTCCCCCTTTACTCTGCTCTTGTGAGACCCCATCTTGAATACCATGCCCAGTTCTGGTGTCCCCACCATAAGAGGGACATGGATCTGTTGGAACGAGTTCAGAGGAGGGCCGCAAAGATAATCCAGGGGCTGGAGCACCTCTGCTATGAGGACAGGCTGAGGGAACTGGGATTGTTCAGCCTGGAGAAGACTCCAGGGGGGACCTTTTAACTGCCTTCTAGTGCCTCTAAGGAACCTACAGGAAGGCTGGAGAGGGACTTTTTACAAGAGTGTCCAGTGATAGGACAATGGGAAATGGATTTAAATTGAAGGACAACAGGTTTAATTTGGATCTTAGGAAGAAATTCTTCAGTATGAAGACTCTGGCAAGACTCTGGAATAGATTGCCTAGATAAGTTGTGGATGCCACTTCCCTGGAGATGTTCAAGGCCAGGCTGGATGAGGCCTTGAGCAACCTGGTCTAGTTAAGGGCATCCCTGCCCATGGCAGGGGGGGTGAATTAGATGATCTCTAAGATCTCTTCCAACCTAAGACATTCTATGATTCTTTTTGAGTGTTTATGAAATTTCCTGTTTACCTGAATTTCACTGATTCCTGCACATCCAAGAAAGAATATTCTAATTTCTTTAAGCCTCACAAATCCCAATGCTTAATTCTATGCTAAACAGAGTTTGTGGCTTACAGTAAGATAGAAACTCAAGACAGTTACCTGTGAGGATTACTGATGAGAACTTTTTAGAAAAGTATTGAGTTTCAGGTCATCATCCTAAAGAGCAGGTATGATTTAGTTCTCCTTAGCTGACATCAAGTAGATGAAGGCCTCCCATCTGACCTTGAGATTTTACAAGGATAACAATTATGCAGTCTTTTCTGATGGTTTATTCTTTGTCAATTTTGCTTTGTACTGGAAAGTTTTTCTTAATATTGAAATTACATTTTCTCACTTCGCTTGAAGCCTTTGGCTTCTTATCTTCCTCTGTAGATTAATCATCCATGACTGTAACATGCTTAATGTAGAAATTATTTCTCCCCTTGATCATCTTATTTCTTGACCGGACATGCCAAACTCTGATTTTTTCCTTGAACATTCTTATTTTCCAGACCATTTACTTATGCTTTGCTATGTCTAAATTTTCTTCAGTTTGTCTGCCTTTCAAAAAATGTGGCACCCATAATCAAGTGAGGAACTCTGCAAGAGCGATGAGCTCTTTCTTGTAAAAGTGACAGTGTGGCATGATATCACTCTTGCCTTTCATATTATGCTGACACAGTACTCGCATGTTGTTTTGATCCATTATCATCCTCACTGCTCAAACATCTTTTCACCGTACATCTTATGGCTGATTGAAACTCAAAAGGTATCAAATGTGCACTGTAGATAGAGCTCTCAGAGCTACTGGTTGTCAGGATTTGATTCCAGGGAAAGCACATTGTCTCTGTCTCAGAAATGAACTGCAAGGGTGATGGAAGATGTAAGGTAGCTCATCAAGAACCATTGAAGGTGTGGGAGACCTGCTAGCTACAAGATTATTTTGGAAGGAAATAGGAAAGGAAGAAGGAAGGGGAATAACAAATGAAAAGGGCAAAGTCTAAATAAATCTAAACCAGGTAAATTTTCAAATTTAATCTGAGAGATAAGATACAAATTGTGTGGGCTTTTAGTCTGGTTAATTACTTCTTCCCCAGAGCTTCCATCCGAATATGCCAACATCCCTGCTCACTCATGTTGTATTTACATATATTACTAGGTATGATTTTTTCCTCTGGAGTTCAGAATACAGATGTTTATAAAATAAACCTCAAACATGGCATGGGAGACATTCATGCTTATTTTCTCTCAATTTCTATATTTTAGATTCTCATATTTTTGGTATTACATTCCAGTCTTGTAAACTCAACAGGCTTCTGAGGATTATAACCAAGGAAATTAAGGTTGTGTGGAATACATTGAGATGTCTGTTATATCTGCAGAGCCTCCATTGTCTTCAAGTTATGTCCTCAGTGACGCTGAACAAAATTTGCAGCTGCAGCTAAGTTAATGAGTCTTGCTGATGTGCAATGGAGCCCAGCCCTAACAGAATACTGAATAAGCAGTATTTTGGGGGGTGAAGTCAGCAGATACAGACTTCAATGCAAAGATGCACTCAGATCAAAGGAAAAAGAGGGAGCGTTCTTCCACACAAAACAACACTTGAAGATTTCGTTTTACTTTATCTTACAATTTGTATTTAAATCATGTTCCCAAAGTGTGTTAAACTCCACCTTATTCTTTCTGAATTCTTTCTAAACTCAACTTGTTCTTTCTTCTGAATTCAGTCCTCATTCTGTTCCCTAACTTCGTATTTCAGCAAGATGCTGCTGCAATCCAAATGCCATGGGTTTTTCTTTAAATATTTTCTCTTCCACTTCAGTATTATTTAAACAGCCAAGCATGCATGCCTACTGCTGTCTCGAGACATTCGGTATCGTATTTTTGATCAGGTCATGGGATAGCTCGAAATCATGTGCACCAACCTTTAATGTTCTAAAAATTCATTGCAGCAGGTTCTTGCATCTTCTCTGAAAAGTTATATTGGCACACTTAAGCAACTACAGTCACCTTCTGCTCTAATGGACAATCAAGTATTACAGATTTGCAGTCACCATATACTGCTTTTCTTCTGCTGAAGCCCTTGATACTGCATGCCTGGAAACAAGGTCTTTTCTCTGATGATCATCAGAAGCTTCAAGTTCCTAGGTATCCCACGTGTGCACAAATGTTATTTCACCCCTCAGAGGCAAACCACTGCTGATCTGGGGACTGTCAGTCACTGGTTTCTGTAAGACATAGTCTTAGGATCAATAACTATCTCTATTAATTTGTATACAGTTAATTATTATTCCTCAGATGATGCTAAACAGAACGAGAAGAGAGCTCATTTTCTCTTGTCTTTGTGCTCTCCAGGCTGCACAGTGGATGTGAATGCATCTGGACACTCTGCTGCTCAGGTGTACTGATGTGGAGAATTACACCTCAGATCTTCCGGCCATCCACTGAATACGTTTAGTTGATCGTGTTCCCTACAAGTAGAGTCCCAGGAACAGACCGTTGGCATGTGAAGGTCCATCACCTTGTACGGCAAGAAGAGACTTAATACAAGCAACTCTTTTTTGAATTAAAGTTTATTGGAAATACTCTCTGCATAAAATTCATGACAGCCTCAACACATGAGGGAGAGATTCAAACCTATGTTTTATTTCAGTTTCATATTATGAATCATTTGTCATGACCAGCTAATGCGCTAAAGGGAACTATTGTCTCATATAGTGCTTCACTGTGACTAAAGGCTTCATTCCAACTGTCTAAAATATCCATGCTGAGCTTCTCTGTCGGCTTTTGGACATCATGTCAGTGTTTTACTGGTATTTACTATTCTTGCTCAGAGACGAGACATATTTAAAGGGTCTGCCCTCAGCATTCCATTTCACCTTATTTGTAGTCATTCAAACATCACAGCTTGTGCCACTGTAATTGAGACACCTGGTTTTGTTTGTTTTCATTTTTGTTTTAAGGACTACCTTTCCCTGGGTACTTCTGCCTGGGCATTACATGAGTAAGGCATTAACACCCAGCTTGGGCTGCACTGCTGCTCTGCAGACCACCAAAGAATCACAGGGTTTTGTGAGAAAGTTTTCGTCCCTATCCCAAGCAGATGATACCAACGCAAGTTGGACAAGTTCAAAAATTGCCAGTGCGTTTTCAGAAGGAGGCATAGATTTCTGTGACTTCTTTAGGAACCTTGGAAACAGGCTCGTGGCACGTTCTTACATGTACCTATGATTTTCATGGTCTTGAGAGAAGAATTTGGAAGTTATAAAAATGAGGAGAATTATGTTTCACCCCTATTGGAACTTTTTTGGGGAAACAACTTGGCCTCTGATTTGGAAGATTTGTTGTTGAGTGTGTCTGTACTGTTCTCAGTGAAAATCTTTTCACTGCCTCTAGCGGGCTAAAGATTGGGCCATAAATCAAAAATAGTGTTGAAACATGAGTAAGTGATATGGACACTATTGATAAACTGGCCATCAGGATTTGATGAAAAACTTACTACAAATCTTTATAACTGTCCTTTGCATCCTCCTGTTTTAGTTGTATCATCATGCTTAAAGGTCATAGTCTTTATAGGCAATTGGAAGGCTCATAGTAATTTGGATAAAAATACAGAGTGAGGTCTGTAAGCAGTTGGTAGCGAAGGTGAATTGTTTACTACACATCTGCCCCCTCAATGGACATAAAGATAAATGCTCTGCTTTGGAGTACTTGGCATGTACAATTGCGGTATTTACTCAAGTCTGCTCTGTCTTGCAGTCATAATTGTTAGTCATTGTTCCCTTGATCTCTTGCAGTTGTGGACATTCTTTCCCTCCTTTAAAGATTCTGGTCAGAATTTCAAAAGAGATTTTTAGAGATCAGGCCCCCCAGTAGGAGAGCTGAGGAGAACTCCAGACCTCACTTTCTTCAGCACAGTTTAAAATCCCACTCTTCACTCGTGCACGGTCAGGACTAAACAGTTTAAAACTACATACTTTCAGGTCATAATCTCACAAGTATTTCTGTATACAAGTTGAATTAGTCATGTGCAGAAGCGTTTAGAGCGTGTGGATTTAAATGGAGATTTGATTAGAAAAGGACCTTTCTATATGCAAGGAAATGCCATTTTGAAGGAACATTTTAATATACTAGTGTATCTGGTTTTCCAAGATATTTAGCAATGGAAAAAGCTGAACTTTTTTGCTCTAGTATAGCTTTGGATTAGCAAGCAGGTCCTGCACACACATTGTATTTTATATACCGTGAGCAATTTCCTCTTTATTAATCCAGCATGCAAGGCTTTCATTTCTTACTGAGGCCCATCATTTTATTTCTTGTAGATTTTAAAATATGTTGTGTTGGCACTTTACTTCTTGGAGACCACTGGTGTCATTTTCTCCAAATTGTTAGCGTAAACAGTCTGTAACTTGCGTAACCCAAATGCGGGTGTACTAATCTTCCTAGTGCCAGCTAAGCAAGCCTGGCAAGGCACAGTTTAATTCTGATATCAGAAAAGTAGTAAATAATAATATTTTTCTTCCCCCCCTTTTAGTGCTGAAAGACTCAGATCCTTGTAAGTATATTTGGCACTTGTAAGTTAAAAGATGAATAGAAGATGAGGAAATTCTTTTTATAATCATGTATGGGAGCAAGGATGAGCAAGTTAGGAGAAGAAAAGAACAGCATGGGATGTTTTAAATAGTGGTCAAAAAGGAGGCTGGCCTATCCAGACAGCTGGCATCATGAGCATGATTTAAAGGCTGGCTCCATTACATCAAATAAAGCAACACATGACTTAGTAAGTGTCCTGCAAGATTAACAGGCTAAAAACTGACCACTGTTAGACATCATTCAAGATACTTGCCACTCTTCTCAGGGAGAAATCTGCCTTGCAAGCCACTACCTCAACTTCAGCACATGGTTGCATCAGGAGATGCCCTCCTGTGCCGTGACCATGGGATAGTTGTGGTCTGCTTCCTGTGGGACGCTCAAGCCTGACTTTTGGGACTGAGAGTGTAGTTCAAGTCTCAAAGCTTGCCCTGTGTTAGCAGAAGGTGCAGTGGCAGATTTCCCACTCCTCGAGCTGAATGTCAGGAGCTGTTACTTCCACAGCACTGTTCCCCCTTCCCCTACAGCCCACAGATATCGCTCACTGGGTTTCTGGATCAGGATAGATGGCACAGAGATGCAGGAAGGCTGGAGGCAGGGTGATGCCAAAGGAAGGATCCAAACTATCCTGGCAGTGGCATGCTTCAGGCAAGAAAATATGGAGAGCCTGGGACAGTCAGTAATGCTGTTTGCAAGGACATTGCTGGGACTTCAGGAAGGCACATGAACAACTCGCTACCCCCCGGAACATTTGAAACATCCAGGGAGATTGTCAGCAGTTTGTAACTGATTTCACACTTTCTTCTAGGAGGGTAAATATTTCTCCTGGTATTCATAATCAGGGAGTGGGGAGAAGGTCCCCTCACATGCTCATTTCAGCAAAGCTCACATGTAATCTGAATCTCCTTGGAATTATGAAAGCAAACCCTGTGTTTATGGGCTTTATGTTCATACTCTACACTGTGTTTAAATGCTTTGCTGGGCGGAGGCCAGAGCTCTCTGCCATCTGAGCATAAGTTACCAGGGAAAGGACAGGTTTAGCCTCATAAAAAACCATCATGGATCAATTCACCTCCAGGTTTCAGTACGACCTCAAATAAATCCCTGAAGACCCCAAGCTTTTGAGATCCGTTCACACTTAATTAATCTTGATGTGAACAGGGTGAAGTGGGTTGCTCCGTACCCTACCATCTCTAAAGTTTCAGTTGCATCTGTTGAATGGGTTTGCAGATACACAAGAGCCCTGGATTTCTGTAATACCTTCTCCTTGGCAGGAGATGATAAAAATCCTTGGGAAAACAGGGCTGAGCAGTCCGTCCCAGAAGCTTTACACATAATAATAATTTACTACTGTGCTTTCAGGCTGCTCAAACACACACAGTCTTCCACCCCATGAAAGAGTACTGATGCACTCTGTCAGAGCTCTGGCGTTGCCCTACAAGGTCAACAGCACATTTCAGAAAGGCTCTGAAATCTTTGCTCTGCTTTGTTCCTTTTGTGAGGGGCAGGATCCTCCCTGATCGGCAGCAGCTGTTCTCTTCCTAGCAGACCAAAATCCAGCTCCTTCCTTCCAGACCTAGAAAGTCAGCTTAAACCCACTGCTCTCTGCTCCATGCTAACAGCTGCTGCTTTTCTCTGGAGAACAAGAGGAGCAGAGAGAAGAGTGGGAGGGACACTGCAGAATCCTAGCAAAAGCATTTCTTGCTTCGTGCAGACAGGTAACCACACGCTTTCAAATTTGCAGAGTAAAATTTACCCTAGCCGCAAAGATGTTTGCTGTTAAAAGAAAGCATTGCCTTCTCCTGCTTGAAATCAATTATTAACATTGCATTTTCTCTGTCATTCCTGAAATGAACACAAATAATCATATATACACAAATAACAATCATCTGTCAATCACAGCCCATCAATATTTGTTCTAAAATTGGACAAGGCCAAAATATGGGACAAGAACCATCAGGAAAAATAATACTGCAGGAAGCTGTAATGCTTACTGTAACCACAGCCTGAAGCATCAGCATTTTAGATATCAATAATTTACAGGAATAGATAATGACAATAGCTTGGTTTCACTTCTCGCATGCCCCACAGGAGATAAGTTGACTCGGATAACTGGAGGTACATTGAAGTGAGTTCTGAAATACTAAATTCTGTAAATTTGGGTCTAGTGCTGTTTCTGAAGCTGCCAACAGATGAGAGGGTTGGGCTCAAGTCTGTTGATATAAAGATGCGTCTTGCCATTTATTTCAAGAGGCTTTTTAATAGACCTTCATGGCATTTCTCAAGAGGCTTAAAGTACTAAACCAAATCATCAGCTTAGTCTACAAAAAGAAAATGCTTCAGTTTGTCCATTTGCAAAAATTTAGACACCTCTGGGATGTCAGGCAGCAAACATTAAACCCAGGCTAGACATTACTGGCCCACTAAAATAATGGGCTTTTCATCATTGTTTCCAAGACAAATTTCCTACAGTGGTAACATAAAAACACAGAAACAAAGTGGGGAAGACCTGCAGGTGATTCAAGAAAACCTATACCCACTCTTCTTAAGCGCAAAGTAAACTCTACTTTAAAACTGAGAAATTTTAACACTGAGACAGAAGCAAAGCAGCAGAAAGCTAATATAATTGCCTTTTTCTACAATGGCAATGTATTTTTAAATATCTCCAATTCTTTTTCTTTTAAATAAAATACAGTGAAATAATAGAACAAGAACAAAATGCTATCAAATTATAACAAAATCAGCTACTTTAATCCACAGGTGACAGAACCAATACCACCTTCATGCTTTATTGAAATGCATTATAGATGGACTCAATTTCCTTATTCCCTCTGCTTCATGAAGGTTCACTCTTTAAGTCTGAGAAGCAACAGCACAGTACAGGTTGGGCTGATGCTGGGCAAAGGAAAGTCATTAGAACAAACAAGAAGCTGAATGATAAAAAAATCTATATAATGTCTTTGTTTTCCTCTAGTATATATGGCACTTTCCACTGATCTAATATCTGTGCTCTCATCACTTTGAAGCAAACTTGTTCTAACTCCCAGGTCTGTGTTCCATTGATTTGTGTGGCACCTAGTTCAGGCTCCAAGTCAGTGCCAACCCTACGCATTCAAATGCCAAGAGAGTCAAATCAGTTGTGAGATTTTTCCTGAAATCATAATAATCTAAATCGAATCAGAAGTGGAGATTTTTTATATATTTACTCTTAGTTGTCCTGACTTCTGAATGTTCGTTTTCAAAATCTGTGACAGATGTGGCAGCTAGAAAGTCCTTAGGAACTGAACCAGATATTTGCATGCACTCGTAGGACTACTGATGCTTTACGAAACACAAGGAATATTGTGAAACATAAGCAACATTATGGAGCACATAACACATGTTAAGCTAGTCAGACAAGGCCCATTGTGAGAGAATTCCTATCTAAACAAAACCACTCTGCCTGTTTTGGGGTTTTGACCTAGATCTTAAGATTCTTCCATCCAAAAACTAGTAGTTCATATTTAATATATGTTCTTATGTTCTTATGTTTATCAACAAAAAGTATTTACGAGTAAAAGGCCAGAAGAAACCTTAAGAAGACAAGATAGATTTTTGACATTACAAATTTCACTAATTATTATTTTGGGCCTGAAACCATTGCCACCGTGATGCTGCTGCAGGTACATAGCTGATGGAAGTGGGGAAGGACAAGGCAGCCCTGGAAAGCCTGAGTAAGGCCTTTCCCAAACCACAGCATCTCTGGGATGAAGGGGACTGATCTCATCACATGTCCATGAGTTGCTCTGGACCCAAGGTAGGGCAGATGAGGAAACAGAAGCAGTAGGCCCATCTACACACACTTCTTGGGAGTGGACGACCTATACACCTCAGCCTTCCTGAAGGTGACTCTTATCCCACCAGGTTCCTGGCACATGAGAGTCACACCAAGAGGGAACGTGTCTCTGAGACCCTCTTCACGCTTTTTACTTCCTGCTCCTCTGCCCCATGGCTAAAATGCAGATGCTCAAAGGCGCCCAGGTGCACTTCTGTGCATTTGACTGATCATCAAGCTGCAAGTAGCTCAAGAGCAGTCGCACAGAGCAGGAACACACCCAGCCCGTTGGTCTAACCCAAATCACAGGCTGTACATGCCTGCATTAGACACAGACGACATGTACCCCACAGGCGATGCCATTTACAAGGGCAGCCTGAACTGGAGAGGGCTGTGCTCCTGACCACTTTGGAGACCACTCCCTTCGAGTGCTGTAGATGTAGTCATCGGTTGGTTTGGTTCCAGGAGGGATGTGGAAAATTACTACAATCTATCATTTCTGCTAGATTTTCTTAAGTGGTCAGTGCTTGCAGTAGAGTCAGGTGTGTAAAAGAATCTAGCTGCAAGTTAACCACCGGAGTGTTTTCTAAAAGCAGTTGTTACTGGGTGGCAAATGCATTTGACAGTCTAGGCTACAGAGCTTGACAGAGCAAAGATGTCCGTCCTCGGACCTGGCCAACACACTCCTAACTCCACGCTTGTTCCCATCCCCGTTCACACCATGAACAGTGTGCCACCACAACTGAAAGCGTTCAGACTGAAGCACCTGTGAAGGGGCAACTCTTAGTTGTTCAGATAAGCTCTGAAATACTTTGAAAATCTCTACACAGAACAGCAGTCCTTTGAAAACCTAATGTAAAAGAAATAAAGCTCTCCATTTCCCAGAATTTCCATGAAGAAGTCAAGAAAAAAATGGAGCGGGGAACCAAGGTTTCACCCAGACATTTATTATCTGTCACAAAGGCATCTTCTAATAAATCATGAACTTAATTCAAACACACTGAAATTACATTTCACTTAATTTCTTTTTGAAGTTGTTACAGGTAATATAACACGGTCATTGCTTTAAATTCACAGGGATGTTGTCAAGGCAATATATTACAATGTACAAAGTTAAAAAAGCCATGTTGCAAATTTATATTATTATGTAATTTAGTTCTTGGCGCCACAAATTTCCAGTGGCAAGTTTAGCATTTTGAGGAATTCATCTGGAAAAGTGACAGTATATTTATTTCTACCTTATTTCTCTTCTGAGTTCACATAACAGAAGTAACTGGAAAGCTGTAGCAGACCTGTAATGTAATAAATACAGCACTGCATAAGATATTTGGAAGCCTGTGACAAGGCAAAACCATAAATGTAGTCCTCAATAAATCTCAGATTTGGTATAGTACCTGTTGACCACTGCCGTTTCGTCTGCTTCAATATTGTGCAAATGAGTTCTGGGGCAGATTTACAGGGGAAGGGAGAGAATTGAGAAAGGCTTCTTAGTCCCAACCATTAATCTTAGTGGTGCAATGCCCACTCTCTGTTTTTCAGATGGCTTGGGGTAAATCCAAAGCTACTGTCCCAGTTACACTGAGGCCCTACCTGCCTCTGGCATGTGACATGCATCATAGATGTATATATCACAGGCAGATTATTCAGAGGTAGCTCTTGTTTGTGATAAAGGCAGGTGGTACACATACATATTCAGTACTTTTTACCGATTGGTATGAACTGACCCTCAGTAATTTGTTATTACGAAGATCCAGCTTCACAAAATTGACACTATGACACCCATAACGTTTCCATAATCCCTGAAGACTAATAGGTATTATTATGGTGTAAGCACTCCTGTCTTTTCCTGAAGTGCTTCATGGAATTGGACCTTCTCTAGAGGTAGGATATGATTAATATAAACTCACACCCAGATATAAGAATACTTTGATTGTTTGCCCAGATAATTAAAGCTGTTTACTTGTACCACGAAAGGCTAATTTAAACAGATTGTGAACCTTAGCCTACGGAGCATTCAAAATTTCTGCAACTTGTTTCTGGTGAAGGATGAATTTTAATATTGACATAATTGTTTCATCATTATGAACATACTGAGGTTGGTACAGATGCTTCCTAAAAATGGGATTATGATCTAAGGGTGCTGCAGATACACAGAAAGCTGACAGCTATTTCATGAGCCTGCCTAAAGGCTAAAAAATAAATTATTCTTTAAGGAAACATGGAACACTCACTATAAACTTTAAACAGCTAAGGGAATTATGTTAAAAAATATAAACACGCACATGTATGCAACTTAGCAGAGTGACCAAATTACTATCATTTGGGGCATCCAAACACACGTTAAGCTATACAATTTCTTTCCCTGCAGATTCTGATATCAGAGTTTTCTTTATTAATACTAAGTTCATCAGTATTCTCTTAGGTCTCATGGGAGAATGAATTATTTGAGGCAGAGATGATAGCCAAAAGGCACGGAGTGTAAAATCTTTGCATAAGGCTGGTGGGAAAAGAAGAGGATGAGTTATAGGGCCATGTCTATGTCGGGAGGTTATGCCTTTATCAGGTACGATGCAAGTTCAGCTTGTATTATGTCTGTTCCTCTAACTCTCTCTCTGGGCATTCATATTCATAAGTTAAAGAGAATTTTTTGGCTCCAGGATTAACCAAAAGAGCTGCTGGGGGCTGAGGAGAAGTGTTATCAGCAGCCACTGCTTCTGAGAAGGATGCTGTGAGTTGCAAGGACAACTCACGTTAACAGACTGGGTGGGTGCCCTAAATCCCCTTCAGTGCAGTTGCCACGGACAGATAAAATGTGACCGGTAAGCAGCCTCTCCTGTCTCCACTAGGGTCACAGATTCAAGGTTATCCACATGTGTGAGGAACTAGCAAGTGCCTTAAAATAAACAAATGAGTAAATAAGTGACTAGATAAATAAATTCCGATGTGGGACTGTGGAAAGGTCTGAAAAGTCTGTCTGCATGCTCGAACCTCTGCATACTCCTTATGCCTTTTCAGGAGTCTTACTTTTCACTGCTAGTGAAGGTCAACAGATTTTATGCAGAATGGTTTTTCTACCAGTTTACATTTTGTTATAGAACCAGTCGATACAGACAGACATCAAGACAATTTTGTTTTAAAGGCAAGAAAAGAGGTGGAGGGAATCCAGACTAGTAGTCCATTTACAGTTCCAATAAGGACCTCTCACTTTCCCGCTCTAATTGTTGGCATAACCTTCAATACTGCCCAGTGGCAGGGAAAGGTCTTCTGTGAAACAATATACTCCCACAGAGGGCAATTACATAGATAAAGAAAAAGGAAGATGGAAACAGTACTCAGTTAATGAGATATAAAATAGTGGAAAAGTAGCAAAAATACATTTGAAGGGTAATGCGTGAATTCATATGGGGCCTGTTTGGTCTGGTTTACACATCCACTGATATTTTAATAGGATGTATTGCTGGTCCATTATTATAATACCAAATTCCACTCAAGCATCCTGTGGATTTATTGTTTTTTGCTTACAAATAATATGCAGAAAATAATTATAGAATGTTTCTCAATTCAGAACACTGAATTTGGTCTTTGAAAATGTTATGAATGAACTTACTAAGGTAGCATTTTGCCTCTCTTTTTATTCCTGCATCTATTTTGTTCAGCTGTGCATAGGTTAGATGAAGCACAGTTGGCTACATTTTTTCTATTTTTGACAGCAAGAAACAAAACAGCACGGAAAGAAAACAAAAACCTGAGCTTTTAAGAAAATCAAGAAATCCTAGCTAAATGAGTCAGCAAGATCTAGGTCCTTGTTCTTCACACAGTCATGTACAGAAGTGACTGTGGCAAGAAATCCTTTTAAAGAATTACATTTTTAGGTAGAACCATGAAAATCAAAAATAGGGTTTTAAAACCATTTCATCTCCTCTGCAACATCCTCTAATGCTTTGCTAGAAAGCACTAACATGCCAGGATGCAAGCCCCTCTGATTTTAAAGTAAATAGGAAATGAGAAAAACAACAAATATAATCCCTAGTCTCTAACTGTAACATTGACTTTTCCTTTCGTTCAATGTAGTTAAAAAAAAATAATTAAAAAACAGAGTGAATTTCTGATACAAGAAATGTATTAATTAGAGTAAGCTAAGGAGGTATCTGTCCCTCAGAAGACCATATGGCTTAGAAGCAAGTAATTCCACATCACTGGTTTGCTGGCAATAATGGAGTGAGCCGGAAGAATGAATTAATTTTAAATCACATCCATAAGGGAATGGATTGTTCAGAATATTATTTGTGCCACACAATGACTGTAATTTTAAACTGCTAATACCTTACAATGAGACCCACAAATGGGTTATTTCTTGCCTTTTATGGGGCCAAATTCTGCTCTTTTGATGTTCTCATGTAGCTGTTATTAAGATCGGTAGAAGCCGAGCCAACTTTTACAAGTGGGGGATTTGTCTGAAGTCTATTTGGATATAGTCAGATAAAGCCCACCTGCCCAGCTCAGCTGTTCCTCCCCACGTGCCACAAAGTACATGAAGCCTTGGGCTGTGCAAATAGAAGGCACTTACCTAATAACTCCTTCTTTCCATCCATTAGCAGTTTTTTGGGTGAGAGGTTTGCCTCCACTTTCTTTTTTTCCAATCCTGGTTAGCTCAGTGGGTCTCTCTATCACAGGTTGCCTGTGCTGCAGTCGACGTGCCTGATGAACAGCTTCCCTGGAAAACATAAAACATGAGGTTGTATCTTTGAAGCATAGGATGCATCTGACAAAGATGAAAATACAGTTACTCATTTAAATAGTTCAAAGTATTGCACATCACTACCTGGAGAAGAAAGCCATTGTTGTGGCATGTTATTTCTTGGCATTGTACGGCCAAGCCGGATGCCTTGATCTGCGGGAGACTAAAATCGCCGCTGTGTCGGGAGTTATGTTATTCACTGGCAGGCTCTACCATGTTGGCTGATATTGGCTGATTTATAAATGGGGGAATGGATACAGGCACTTAATAAATACAACCGAATTACAATGACCATAACTTCAAAAGACTGAAACTCAAGTGATAGCACTGCACAGCTTCCTGTTTCACTTCCTAGTTGCAAACCAACCTGAATGGAGAGACACCACATCCTCAGCCCCAGGGTCGGTTGGGCAGAGGGTGTGGGCCACGATCCATGAAGAGTCGACCTGCCCTGATGTGATGACTGTCCACAACCTTGGCAAGGCATAACCTGTCCCTGGGACTATGGTTCAAATGTCCTAAACCTCATTGGTGTCACCAATGGGCAAGTCTTTCAAGGCCTAGATGCTGTTTTAATCTACAAAAGGGTTTACCAAACTATCTAAAGAGCCCCAACAGCTGTAATACATCCTGCTTAAGCTGCCGAATGCCCTGAAGACACCTGAAGCCCAGAGACACTAAACTTCTCATTGGCAAAGGTCCCATAAAGCCACCGATGATTCCCTGAGCAGCTGTAGTCTGCAAACCAGTAGCTCCTTTGCTGATCCTGCAATGTCAGCTGAGCTCCATACAAAATGAGAGAGAGTGAGAGGGGACAGGAGGCAGCCCTCTGGTTTTGAAAACAAGCTCTATAGCTAGAAAATTTGACTATAGCAGACCTGAGTTAAATTGATTCTTCTTTCTAAAAGGATCTGAGTCTATCTCTAGTGAAATGCTAGCTATTATGCCATATAGAAGCCAACCTGAAATGTTAGTCATCATCCCTGGTGTGACTGCTCCCTTCCATGTGACATGTCTAAAATATCTAGACTGCAATGAATGCTGCTTTAACTCTGGTAACTACACTGTTTTACTTAGTATTAAACTAAATATTTACTAGTGTGGGTAATGGCACTCAGGTTTCCCTGATACACATTACTAAACATCGAGCCAGACCCAAGCCCCTTTTTAAGGTGAATGTTTAATTTTGCCATGTTGGGTACAGGAGCTCCAATGAGAAGAAATCAGAGGAAATCACCTACTGTTAGAGGACAGAGTAATTCCTCTTGTACCTCTGCAGGAAAAGCTTTCAGGGGGAGGTACTCTGGCTAAGCCCTGCTAATGAATCAGCTGCATCGCCACGCAGGTGTGGCCTTGAGAGCTCTACTCTCTTCTAACTTTTTAGCGCCAGATCAGGATTATTAACTGTATTAATGTAGAGAATCAGACAGAGAAAGATGGTATGATGTAGAGGGGGTCCATAGGAAACTGGAAGGAATTATATTGATACTTTCCCACATCATTAATTTTCGTGTTCAGTTGTATTCTTCTCTGAAGACATTCATCAGCAATCATATACCATGTAAATGTACTTCTTTTTTCTCATATGGAATCAGAAAACACACACCTCCACATTTCTTTTTCCTATATTATTTTCTGTGAAGTGCATTTGTAAGAGTAGAATTGATCAGAAGAGCCCTGTGATGCTCCTACTTTGGAGCTAAGCATCCTACTCAATTCCTTTCTGTAGCTACAAATGTCAAAGTGATGTAAAGAGGCAGAAGAACACTGGCAGAAATAGAAGTCTGATGGGGTAAAGGAAGATAACAGAAAAACTGGAAGAGGCTAAAAAAACCTTCGATGTTCATTGCATATATATATATGGCATATATCCATTGAAGTCTAATCAGCCCCTGAAATTCTATTAACAATAGCCCAAAACAACAGCTAGGTCCTAAGAAAGGTGCTCAGCTCTATTTTTGGGGGTCCTCACTAAGACTGAAACTTCAGCTCATGTCCCACAAGTGAAAGAACCTGAACTACATTGGGGGGCTGCTCAAAACCAAGCAATACTTGTCTGCTTACAAACAGTGAGCTTCACCTAGGATTTTAAACAAGCCACTCTTCAGAAAGAGATCCTCACTACAGCCAAGTTACAGCGGGAACAAGTATCAGGCTGGGTGAATGACAGCCTAGTGTGTTGGGAGCACGTGTCAGAGCGCAGGGCAAGCTCAGCTCACGGAGAGGCATTTCCCTCCTGCTTAGGACCGACTGACCTCGATCCCATAGCTGTTCTGAGGTACCCTTCTTTTCCCTGTTCTCTGCCTTCGCAGCTCCCATGCAAAGCCAGTGAGAGACAAAGCACTGAGGTCTGAGGCAGCTCCTGTTCATGTCAGTTGGTGCAAATCACCAAAAGAGACAGTAACTTGTGGATCCACTGTTTCTATCTCTGCTTCACCCACTTCTTAGTTTTTCTTATAAATGTAATAAAGACTGATCTTAGTGATTAGCTCCAGTCCAGTCCCACCAACAGGGAACCCTTCAGTTGCCAGGTGTCTTTGTAAGGAGATTACTTCAGCCATACCAAAATACGTGGGCAAAAAAAAGAACCACTTGGTCTTACCAGTCCTCTTTGTTCAGTGAGATGACTACAGAGCCCTCTTTTCTTGGCAGGGCATCTCTGCTTTTTTTTTACAAAATTACTGAGACACATGAAGGCTCTCTACAAAGAAGTGAGAGATGAAAAATGAGTCATGAAGGATAGAGGTAATGGCCCTAAATCTTCTTTGCCCTGAGGTTGCTTTATATTCTGCTGCACATGTGAATGCAGCTCAGAGTGTACATGAAAAAACCAAAATCTTCCTGCCTCCCTGGCACTGCCAGGGAACTGCAGTAGGTCATGGTGTGAATAGAAACAGAAGGTCTGTCTTTTGGCTGGGACTTGCACTGTGTTCTGCTTTTGCTGGGTACAGGCAGTGTCCAAGTGGAAGAAAATTTTAACAAGACTGCGCTGAGCAGCTCACAGAGAAACACAGACCTGTCTCCCCCTCCCTCACCAGAAAGGGAACAAAATGTCTCAAGTCTGGCTTTCGGAGAGGCACCCTGTATTCTCTGCCGGTGCTTAGCTGGCAGAAAAACTGCCAACCATAGCAGTCAAACGTGCAGCACTTTGTCTTACAGAATCTGTTGCTGCCACACTCTGCAAACAAACTCTCCCCAGACAGCAATTGCAATAGGTATTGTATCAACATAGCAGCCAGCCCTAACAAACTTCTTTTTGTTCCCAAATACATTTATTCAGCTGTCTTTTTTTGCTCAGGTGTAGTTTTACATAAGAGATCAGAGAAGTCCAAATCCTTTGGAACTAGCCAGTGGTAGAGTGGGTTAATGGTAAATAAGTGATGGCTGTTGGACAACCTAGATTCACTCCCAGACTTTGACTTAGCTGGGGACTGTACAAAAGTCATTTTATCATTTTGTGCATTTTGCTTTGACTTCTCAGATGGTCCTCTTCCCAGATGAGTCAGCATCCCTGGATTCGTGTTAAAACCATGTGATAAATAACAACTGCAGCAATAAATGGCATTTCTTGAAAAGTGTCCTAGCAACATAGGAGCAGATCGGATAAAACTGGAGTGCTCCTGTGCACTTCTACCAGAGGAGAAGTACACATGATCGAAGGTGGATGCCAGCCTCCCATGTGGTGAAATCAGGATGGCTGCCTCATGTGAGAAAAGACTGGCAACCTGTGGAGCTTCCTGACTACACTGCAACACTAGCCAGCCCTGGAGATGATGGAGAGACTATTTAATAATGCTCTGGTTCAATATGCTGAGAGAGGTAAACACTTCCAGGGTAAAGTGCTGCTGCCATACGGTCCGCTCCCAGCTGATGAGAGCTGAAGAACTGGCCCTTATTGATGCTCTAGGTAGCATGGCTGCTCAGAGTTATTGCTAATCTTTACATGGTAGCAGGAGTGCTGACACAAATCCAGAATAATTTTTTTAAAAGGCAGTCACAAAGATAGAGCAGGAGAAGAAGATAAGGGCTGGGAGCTAAGTCAGACACAATCAAGCCTCCAGCTTCATTGCTTGCTGTAGAAAATATGGACTGTAATTGGAAAAGTTTTAAGCTGTATCTCACAGCAATTTGTGCAGCACAGAAGCCTGATAAACACAAATTAGCCCTGCTTCTTACAATTTCAGAGTCATTATTGATAGTTTTAATGCATTATACAGATAAAATAAGAAGAAAAATTATGGCAACAGCATTTGGTAGTTTTTTTATCAACCCACAGATGCTTTTATTTATTATGGGGAGAAATACAATGCCGAAATGTTTTCTCATTTTTTCGGGTTTACACTTTCTCAAAGAGTAGGTTCTAATTTGCCATTATTAGACATATGAAAGGTTCTTATTTCATATTTAAGTTACATGTTTCATTTGCAGAACTCTTCCAGTTTTGTCTATGTATGTATACACCTAAATGGAGAATAAAGGACATAACCATTAGTCACTCATGGAGAATGATTACCCATTACGCAACAGATCCACATATGTAGTCTTAATATTGCTGTAAATTTATTAATTTTATGGTAAATTTAGGAAGCATCTATATTGCATTACTTTTTTTTATTATTATTTTTTTAAGATAAATTCTCTATAAACACCCAAGACTATAAAGCTAGCTGAAGTCTACACCATTTGGTCTCAAAAATTCAATACGCTGCAGTAAGCGGGAAAGATTAAGTGACTTGAGTTCAGTAGTTTAAAAATATTTTCCAAGCCTCCTCTGCGAGAGGCTCAAGATTCTTCACATGACTTTCTCCCACAGAATTATGATCACAGAAAGAAAGCAATTACTCTTTCATACTCAGTCCAGAAAAGAAAACTTGCACTGAAAGAAAATTGCTGAAGTTGTATAGTTCAGCACTCCAGAAATAAGAGATACCACATTTGCCACCATTAGCATCACTTTGTCAGTATCGCCGTTTTACAGGAGGGAAATCATAACACAGAGAGATTACGGTAAAAAATACCCACTGGTTCTGGTCTCTCTCTGTTTGAAATACCTTGGACTGACTTTTTTTAAAGGATTTACTGCATATAGCAGCTAACGCATCAAAAGGCAGTTTCCTTGGATTTCAACAGCATTTAAAATTTATCACTATTTCTGCAAATGAGACCCTGAGGTATCAGATCAGATATCCAGAAAATGAAGAAAACACCATAAAAAGACCACCTATGAAATACCTACTTTATATGATTCTCTTTCTGCACTGTCTTTTTCTGCATTTTCTGCGTTTTCTTTATGAAATGCCTTTTTTCATTAACTGCATCCCTTCCAAATCCTGTATGTTTTCCAAATTCTGTGACTGGTATCCTACAGAAATGGAAGCCTCATTCACAAAAAAAAACCCCAAACCACCCAAACCTGAAAATTGAACTTAAAACAATTTGGTGCTTTCCTATATAAAAATTTTTGTACTGTATATCGGTGACCTATTGAAAGTAAATAATTTTTAGGAATGTATTGGCTTGGTTGCTTTGATTTTTTTTTTTAAACTAAAAAAATACTAGATTATCGTGCTGCATCCAGTTCCATAAGAGGGACATGGATCTGTTGGAACGAGTTCAGAGAACGGCCACAAAGACGATACAGGGGCTGGAGCACCTCTGCTGTGAGGGTAGGCTGAGGGAGCTGGGATTTTTCAGCCTGGAGAAGAGAAGACCTGGAGGGAACCTACAGGAAGGCTGGAGAGGGACTTTTTACAAGACTGTCCAGTGATAGGACAAGGGAAAATGGGTTTAAGTTGAAGGAGAATAGGCTTAGATTGGATCTTAGTAAGAAATTCTTCACTACACGAGTGGCAAGACTCTGGATAGGCTGCGGATGCCACTTCCCTGGAGATGTTCAAGGCCAGGTTGGATGAAGCCTTGAGCAACCTGGTCTAGTTAAGGGCATCCCTGCCCATGACAGGGAGGTTGGATTAGATGATCTCTAAGATCCCTTCCAACCTAAGGCATTCTATGATTCTATGATTCATCACAGTTCAAATAATAGTTATACCTGCAATTCAAAATTGCTCATTTTAGAGGTATTTTATTTTATGGTGCAATGTTGTTTAAAAGGTTAAATGTCAAAACTCTATCTAACTTTTTGAACATTATGAGTGAGAAACCTGTCACCTGACGACCTTTTTTTTACAGTTTAGTCTAAAAAGTGATTTTTTAAAATTCTTTCATTTCCTTCACCTTTTCAGAATATTCCCTCCAGCCTTTCCTCATGGAATTTTGGAATTTCCTACAAACTCAAAAGCCTAGGTCTTGCAAATGTCACAAGACACATTAACATACATATACAAAGTCTGTTTTTAAACTTGGGCAGTTGGGGCTCTTTTTCCACCTTCTTTGCTCATGGAAATTCATTTTCCTCACTGCACCCTAAGACCTAACTGTATTTATTTTCCAGACTTCTTCATCCAGCTCTGTTGATCCTCATTCCCAGTCTTTGTTCCTATCCCACTTGCGATTATTTTTTCTGTTGCTTGCTAGCCTCTTTCCCGCTGGATTTTGCTCACCATAGACTGAAATTCTTGGGAATTTTACCTGTTGACAATGACCATATTTAAACAGCCATTTTTCAACAGCTTACTCCTTGTACCAATACAAGATGTACCTCCCCCCAAAAATTTTTGACCTTGTTTCAGGTAGTGAGGGAAAGAAAAGAATTATGGATGTTTAAGAAAAGACTGACCAGTACCATTTTGCTTTTCAACTTATGTGAAGTAACCAGTTCCTCAGGCATTATTCTTCAAAAGAGTTGGAATGTATGGAAAATAAATATCTAAATAAACCCTACAAAAGTAGCCAGAGGCAGGCACCTTATCAGCATGAAAAATTTAAACTTTAGTAGTTAAAAGCTTGACAAAGTTATAAGAAACTGAGGTGAGTTTCAAGGGCAACATCCACCAATTTTAATAACAGGCATTGCTCTCCGCTCCGTTGATAATAAAGTGAAATAACCCATGAGTAAAGCAATGTGTTAGCAACAGTGTTAGCAGATATTAGTCTCCCTCTCATCAAATCCTTCTGGTCTAACATTAAGTTCACAAGCTAGCGGAAAACAGTTGACATGTTTTGGGATCAAATTAGAGGCTTCTAAATCTACCTTACCCCTTTTTTTTTTTTTCTCAAATCATACAAGCATATGCTCAAGTTTCCACGGGTCATATGAAACCTGCTTGAACCTGAGCTAACCTGTACAGAGCCAGCTAAAATACTTATGTATTTATGTTACAATCTGTAAACAAAAAATCCAGGTAAAACACCAATGCAGATGAAGGAACTGGCTATACCAACACTGGCAGTGAGCAGGACGGACTATGAAATAATTTGTGTTGCAAGGTAGTCTGGGCAGAGTTCCTGAAGGATGCATTCCAAGGAGCCAACTTTGTGTGTCTTCTCCCCAGTTATTAAAAAATACATACAAATAAATAAAAGTTGTGGCTTAGCTATATTAGGTTTGCTGAGAATATTCACTCTCAGCAGAATAACAGTGACTGATAACAACTGAAATCTTAATTCTTTTGTAGCAGCATTTGGCTTTATTTGCATCAATCATGAGAGTTGATTGAGTCGTCTTTATTAGGTTGGGAGGTAACGAATATAGAGTGGCTGGCACAAACCTCGGTCTGCTCTGAAGGAACAAACAGTGTGGGCTGAGTCTCATCAAAACCATTGTACTGATCATGGTTATGCAGATAAAGGTTAATATCTGTTCAGAAAAAAAAAACCTCAAACAAACAAAAACTTTTCGTTTGATTTCTTTTTGATTTTTTTATTTTTAAGGAGGAGTAAATATCTCCTGACTGCCTAATTCTCTATTCACTTACTGAAAAAAATAAAAAAGTCCTATTTTAAATTTGGATGAAACAGGGATATAAATTTGGATTAAACAGGAATATAATGGGATTCACTGGGTAGGAGCAAGCTCTTGATCTCTACTCCTAATTAGAGATCCTGGACAGCTCTTAACACACTATTTGCATGTGGAGTGGTGCAGCCATTAGTGCCTTGAGTCCACTGACTTGTATGGTTTGAGGTGTCAGTTTTGACTAAGTGTCCCATCCTCCCCAAAGCCAATTGATGAGCTGCGCACAAATCCAAACACAAAGCTCTGGCCCCTGCTCCAGCCTCCACTAATATCCCCTGTGTGAACTGACATTAACTGGTTATAAGTTGCCACCAATAATTATTCCCTAACATGCTCGCTAGAGGGGGAAAAGCATCATGAAACAAAAGAAAAGGCGTCAAATGACAAAATGCGACACCATATAAACATACTAACACATCTCCAATTTGCTACAGACTCCTGGAAGTCATTCAGGCAAGAATTTTTTTTCTTCTAAAAGGGGGTGAAACCACGGAAAGGCACAGTGAGGTGGAGGTCTATATCTATCTTAATATAGTGGGGCCACACAAAATATATTCACAGGATCCAGGGCACATGTTTCAGTCACCAGCCTAAAACTTAGGGTAAGAGAGCAAGCCATAACAAATATAGAAAGTATTTCTCTCCTGGAAAGAAGGACTTGTTTGCAAGATAATTGGCTTCGTATGGGAAATCAAAAAGGGAGACATTTTTGAAGTGTTTAAAGTAGACTTCATTTCAGCAAGTCTGACATGCCGTATAGAGGGTTTGTACAATCTCTAATGTAAGATCAGATTGTAATAGGCCTCAGAGACATGGAACAGAGATAAAAAGTACTCTTGAAAACAGGCTTAAAGATAACAGAATAAGCGACTGAAATTTGCCAGCCTGCAGAATGTACTCAGATCAGATTACAAGTTTTGATTTCTGTTTTTTCTGCTCCTTGGAGCCAAAGTGGACTAGGTTAAAAAGCAAAATAACCCAGGAATATGCAAAATAAAAGTGAACCTGCAAGAGGAAACAAGGTTTTCCAGATTGGAACAAAGAATGTGAAGAGGACAGAGATAAGTGCAGAACTGAGCACTCACTTGCATTTGGCAGAGTTGTTCTCTCTGGGGAGAAATAAAGCCATTAGTGAATAGCCTCACTGACAACACTTGAAGAGGGGAAAAAAAGTATACATATGTAAAGAAGCAGGTTAGTTACTTGTAGAGATTGCTCAAAACAAAGTCACATCCACTAACTGGAATACCATCTGGAAGCTTCAACACTCAGGAGATCTCACAAGTGACTACGATACCTGAATTTTGAGTGAAAGGTTTGAAGAGAAAACATAGGCAAAAGGAAAAATTTAACAAAAAATTTAATGTTGCAAAAATTACTTCTAGGGTGGGTGGGGCAAGACATAGTCTTGAAAACAGAAAGTTTGGAATTGTTTGAATCATTCTAGAACTGAATACATGTAAGATACTGAATACCTACTTCAGTTTATTTTATAGAAGAGCAGGCAGCCAAGAAGGTGACAAACATGAAGATCCAATTAAAAAAAAAAAAAAGAAAGGAAAAGAACAGCCATGGTTTCAACAAGCAGCCAAATCAGGGAAGAAAGCTTCTTAACTTTCAGAAAGCTTGGTAACAAAGAAAAATGTAGATAAATATATGAAAAATAAAAGATAGAAACAATATGAGTTTGATACTACACATCTAAAAAAAAATAGTTGGAATCATATAGGTTTAGATCTCTTAGTGCTGGAACAGTTGGGAACTACCTCTCAATTCATATTCCCATTACACAGAAATAGCAGATTTCGCCATCTATACAACCGAACATCACATTAGATTTTTTTAGTTACAGAGTTTTTCAGGAACCATCTATTGAATACTTGTCCACTGTGACCATTACATCTTTTGCAAAGGTTCTGCTTTTAAATTCTCATTAATTTTGGCTGGCTTTTCACCTTCCTCTAGATTAAGTGTGGGGACTGCATTTGGAAGACAAGCTATTTTGGAAACAGACTGGCTTACTGAACAGTAAAACTTTTCTGTTGGCATTACCTAATCATTTCTTTTCACTTCAAGCATTTGCACCCCCTTAGAATGTCGTCAGTGACATTTGTACTAATTGCTAGACTGCAGACGAGAATGATCATTTTACTTCTAGACACAAAATGCCTGCTAGCCCCTACAAATCATGAAAATGTTACGCTATTTTATGAAAGAAAAGGAGAATACCAAGAAGCCAGAAAAATAAAACACTTCAATCAGCCACTCTGATTCATTAGTTGAGAAATGGAAGTGCAGGGAATTTATGCTCAATCTCAAGAGGAAGCATACTCCGTACAAACAAAGCCTTTGGAAAAATCCTGGTAGTCACCGAGAATGCATCACTGGCCTTTTTTAAATGCTTATAACTCGGTTAACATGAACAGATTTTCATAGAGATGGCATAAGAAAAAGCTATAAGCAACAGATGTCAGAGATCTGCTCATGGGGAACACGGGAATTTTCACTAAAGCACAACACAGTACAACTAATGGACATTGTTGAGGAAACAGACACTGACCACAGCCTTGAGGCGGATCTACCCAGGCTTTCATCTCCAATGAACTCTCCCTTCCTTGGAGAGGAGTCTTTAAGGCCAGAGAAGCCAAGTTTTATTGTAATATTAACCAAGATCCTTAACTTTTCTGAAGAGAGAAAATTCAAAGTGACTATGCCAGCTGGAGTATAAATAACAACAATTAAATTGAAAGGTTCATAAATAACTCCTACTTCCCACTGTGTCCTTGCAGGTGAGTCATTTTCTCAAACCTACTTTCAATGACAATTCAGAGACTCTAAACTGCGGCAAAATCTGCCTGGCAACTCTGGGTCCCTGGGACATTTTTCAGGAGGAACCACAGGCTCCAAGCTCCATTCTTGCATCCTCTTTTCTGCCACATACAGAGAGTCTAAACATGTTGGCTCCAGAGACAGGCTGTTATATATATCTACACAGAAGAAAAACCCCTGACAATAGTATTGTGCATCACTGAAGTAACTGGGTTCATGAGACAAAGCTGACAGAATCTTGATTCAAATAAATCAGAGGAGGTAGCACTTCACACAAAATGCAACAGAGTCCTCAGACTCATTCCCAAAAGATATTTCAGATGCCAAAAATTTTACATGGGTACAAGGGAAGGCTTAACAAGTATTTGGCATGAAACTTCATTGAAGGTTACCAAGCTCAAGAAATCTTCAGAGCTACGAACAGTTGGATGCTGGGACAATATGAAGGTAAACATCATCTGCTTGCCCTATTCAGAATTTTCCCTAGGAGTCAACTTATGGCCACTGCTCGTACAGAATACAGATTAGCCCTTCAGTCTGAACCAGCACAGGTCTTCATAAATTTTTGCATAACAAAGCAAAATACACAAAGTATTCATATTCCAAACCAAAGATACAGACACTTCCAAGCTCAGCACACAGTGCGTCTTGTGCTTCTCAGCTCACGTGTATCTCAGTAGGACTTTATTGATGCAATACACAGACACATGACTACAGCAGATCCTCATTAAGAAATCCAGCCAGATGTATCTTGTATGCATGTGTACATGTATGTACTATCTACCTGTAATTCTTTAGCCCATCCCTTTGTGTTCTGAGCATCTTTCAGCCAGGAATCTATTCCTTCCTCCATTCGTCACAATCAGCACCATTCTCAGCGTGCAGGATACATTAAACATCAATTACAGCTTTTTATTCTGCAGGTGAGCTTACTGTTTTGGTATTGTTTTGTTTTCAGTCATGGTACATTTGCTGCTTTTATTCCTCAGAATCCCTAGCTTGAATTATTTTTCCTCCAGTTACGGGTTGCTTCACATAAAAGCAGACTGCAAACATATCATTTTTAGATGAGCCAGCTGGATATTATCATTGCTTTTATAGTTTTCCACTTTTGTATCATTGCATTTTTTAATTCACCAGATGTTTACAAGGTCTCTGTGGATCACCTTTTTTGCCATTAGCTGAGAGCCTGAGCACCAAACATTGGCTTAGTTATTTCAGGGCTGGTCACTTCTTCTTTCACTGGCACATTAGAAGATAGTCAACCTGTAAGGGATGGCTTTTCAGTCTGAGAAACTGAATTTGCTCACAGTGAATCAGGAACGACACATTAACATTGGGCCCCAGAGATAGAAGAAAAATTTGTGCATAATGGAATTAATGTTATTTTGAAAATACTCTTTAGATGTTTCCTAAATGTCATGATGATGGGCTAAACAGGGAAGTTTCACTGTAATGTACAAAACCTAGACTTCTACTACGTATTATTATTTATTTAAATCTACCTATCACTCACTAGCTCAGTGACTTCCTGACACCCAGGAGGAGATGCCAGTCTGCACGACAAGAAGGAGGAATTGGTGATAGCTGGACCATCAGTACCAACAGCTAATATCGGGAACTACATGATATCAGAAAGTAAGCCAAAGGAGTGGCAAGCACTCAAATACCAGGAGATTAAATTGGCACTGCAGGATCCAGGACAAGGAGTAAACACGAAATCAGGGGCAAATTTGGAGTCTGAAGGCACAGTTAGAAACAACCAGGCAATGCCTAGCTGGATCAGCTTTACCTGCACTTACTTATCTCAAAAGAAGACAGTGAACACTTCTACTGCCAGTCCAGTGACCAAGATAAGAACATTAACTACTGATCTAAAAGACTCCTCTTGAGGTACCAGCTGCAGAAGCTTCCAAATCTCAAACAGACCAGATAGCCCAAAAGCAATACTGCTGTAATTAGTGCTTTTGCAGATTTTTGAACAGAGCTCAGTCAACAGAAGCCTTATAAAGTAGCATAATTAAGTTGTGCAAAATGCACAATACTGAATTTCACCAGTATTGGTCTTTTGTTGCACTGAAGTAACTCATTATGCAGTTTGAAGCATACAAACAAGGGAGATATTTAGCATCTCCTAACTATCTAGCTGTGACAGAAGTCAAAGTCAGCCAATGTTTCGCCTAGACCTTTTCTTTATAATGAGATCCCCAAAGAAGACCAAAAAGGCTCTGAAACTCAGAAAGCAATGTTTTGTTAGAGCTTGAACCAAACACAAATAATTGAATAGAAAAAGCTCAAAACAACCAATTCAAAGCAGAATAGAAATGTAAAGGTTTCCTACGTTTGTCTTCCTCAGTTACAGGCTTGGTTGAGGTCAACTGTGTGACTTTCGAAATTTGCCACCAACTTGCCTAATCTCCCCTGATCCCTAGGAAGTACTTTCCACCAGCCTCTGAAGTCTGTCTGTCTGCTCTTCCCAAACTGCAGGCTCCCAGCTCAATGCTGTAACTCCTCTACGTGCCACACTCGGCTATCTTGCAAAGTTTTTCCACCCACGTACGCCCAGCTGCTGGATAGACAGAAACCATCTGCTTTACCCTCCAAGGAGCTGCACCTGACCTAGCCTTCATAAAGGGACATCCTACAACTGTGAGCAAAGCAGTTAAAAAAAATAAATAAAAATTAATTCCTGTCCACTATGCAAGTCTTCAACAATTTAAGTATAACCTGGTTATGGGTTTTAGTACGAATGGAAATGCTAACCCTAATAGATGCAGCACCACCCTAAAATGAGTTTTTCTGCAATATAACACTTCAACAAGACCACACTGTTACTATCCATATATATTTGATGGTAATGATGAACACGTCAGCAATATTGCCTTTGTAAAGATCTGATAAAGGAAGAGGGGGCGTAGAGCAGTAGCAATTAGATTTTACACTTATTTGTGAAGTTGATGCTACACAAAGTAAGATGTGTTCTTTAAATGTTAAAACACAGTAAATACAACCCTAGTCTGTCAGATTCTGCATGGGATTTCACAGAACTGATGTTAATAGGAAGGCTGAGTGTCTTCCCACTCCATGATGGCTTCTGTGATCAGGGTGGCTCTGGCCTGAAGTAAGCAGGGAGATGTACTATGGATTGGTATGGTTCTACCTGCTGCTTGGGGGAGAGTGAAAGGAAAATGCAACATTATGCAATGGCCAACATTATATGAGCTACCAGCACGACTGTCAGGAGGAGTGGGAAGCTAGTGGGCTCAAATGGCGAGCATCCAAAGGAACAGCTAAAGGCCATTTATTTGTCTGCTTCATGTGAATTAAACCATTAGAATGATGTTTCAACTTAAATCAAGCTAATTTATTTCAATTTCACTAAGTAAATTAAATAATTGAGCATTTAAGATCATGCCACAGCATAAAAGAAATTAGTAGATTCATGGGCTCAAATTTGACATCACTGAGTCAGTGTAACGAGCATCCAGATTTGTGATAACCATTTCACTTTTATAAAGGAAAACTCTACCCTGACACAGGCAGCACCCCTCAGAAGACCATATTTTTGCAATATAATGTGACAATATCCCTACATGAGGTTGGATTAGGCTGGTGAGATGCAAACATTTGAAGATAAGGTTATCCATAGCCAATAAAGATTTGGCAATCATATTGAATTAAATATGCTTTGTACTTGGCTCCCTGAGAACATTTCATTTCAGCAGAATTGCAATATTCACTAATGACTGAAACCTTATTATTTTTGTTCAAATTGTCTAGTATTTGGCTTTATTTGCTTCAGTCGTGGGAGTTCATTTAGTCTTCCCTTTTTATTAGTTTGGGATATAAGGGCTAGCAAAAGCTCTGTCAGCTCTGGAGGAACAAACTGTGTGGGCTGAATCTCATCAAATTCACTGATGTTATGCTGATCATGTTTAATATCTGTTCAGGGATGTAAAAACTTTTTTCCAGGAGTGAAATTGCACTGCCTCTGCCCAGTGTCCATGAAAGGAAGCTAATCTAAGGGCAACTGAGGGAATACTATTCACTTGTTAAAAATTCCTATTTTAAACAGATTCTGAAGTTGGCTCTAAGCAAAGACACTTTTTCCAGATTAATAGCCCACTCCTTTCTCAGAATCCTGAGCAGATTAACATAGAGCCCTAAAGTCAGTTAATAAAACATGTTTAAACTGGCAGAAGAGAATTTTATGATAGAAAAAATTCACTCCTTTTGAACCTATACAAAAATGTACTTGATATTTCTATTATATAAGGGGAGTTCAAACCTATGGCTGTGTTTATTATTTACTACCTGTTTTCCGTTAAAATGTGTTTTTAATGCAGCCCTCCCTTATCCTCAAATTATTCAATTTCATGTCAAAGTGCTGAAAGAGATGCCTCATTGTAAACTTCTTCTGTAAAGAAAATAAATCAGGAGGCTAGAAGAGTGTCATACTAGAATTTATTCACAGCTCTGACTTTCCAAAGATGTAAAATCAAAATAAGTCTGAGACTTGTATATGCAGATCCCTGAAGAAGTGAGACAATCTTTAAACCCACCTTCTCCTTTTCAAGTGTTTGCAGGGCTCCTCTGCCTGATCTTCTCCCTCCAAGATGTCACACTGCCAGTCTCCCTCCTTTCATTTCTTTGCCTCTCTGAGGTGGATGTGTATCTCACTCACCCTCCTGCCACCACATTTTTCTTACATCTGCCAAGGATCCTTCTTGTTTTTGGGCATCCCCTCAGCTGCAGCAGAGCCCTCCCTTCCTCTGCCCAGCTGCCCCGGTGAGCACATGGGAGTAGGGGGCTGAGGGCTGTGGGTGGGCAGTCAGCCTCATGAACCAGCTGCAAGACCTTCTTCACCCTGCCAAACCTCTCCTGTTCCCTGAGTGTCAATAAGAAAATGCCTCCCAGATGCTGAAGGAGAAAGACTGGATCACTGGTGAGGCATGAGGGAGCAAAAGATCTGGCTTTCAAGATTCCCAGATGCTCTTCATGAGGCATGGGGTGCCCCTGTTAAGCACTACCTTCTATAGGGTGTTGGCTGTGTTGGGTAACTTTTTTGGGTCAGGTATCTACTGCAGCTAAAAGTTCTGGGCCTGTTCAGATAACTCATTTAGCAGAACTAGGATCCCAAGTGATTAGTTTTCTGAGGAAAATCTTCTGAAATATTCTGTGTCACATTCCTCCTATCCTTTAATCTATAGGCAGTGCCTTGAAAACTTATTTGGAGGTAATTTGAATTTAAAAGAGGAAATAAATCCACCCAAATCATCCGAAGAGCAGCTGACTTCACTAATCAAGGAAGATTTTCACATAGCTAGGGATCTTTCATCAAAGACATCATGAAACCTTCAGTGAAGTCACTCAGGAATTTGCAGGATATTATAAAGCATCTTTCATGCAAGCCCAGTCCAAAATACATTATCAGACTAAGTAAGAGCATCAGAAAATGGGGATGAGGTTTGGCAAGTCTTGCATGAACATAAGGGGCTGGGGTCTGTGCGTGGAGCCTCAAACAATCCCAGCACCCATACTCCACCCCGAGATCCCCGGTGGGCAACACTAGAGGACAGAGCTGCTGTCCTCAGCCCTACTCACCTGCTACATGGCACAAACGCTTCTGTGAGCACTATGAGGTGGCATGTTCATTCTCACCACCTGATTTTCATACCCATAACATTCAATTTATGAACTAAAGGGCAGTCTCACTTGGCATTTTCTACCTTTTACTTTTAAAAATTTTTTTCTCTATAGCAGACCTCACTGACTCAATTCCTAGAATAAAATCTCAGCGACATCTCAACTCAGTGGCAGTATTTTAGCTTGATCTCCCACTGAAAAGAGGCTTGTTTCATCACTCATGCTATACATGTAGGTACAAACTGGTCTCCTGCTTTCTAATCCGTTCCTGAATTTCAGGCAAATTTGACAAAGATTCTGTGAGTTTGGTGAAAACAAGGCAGCAGACTAAAGGGTCCTTAGTTCCCCCTTGGAAAAAGGACAAATAAGTTCACAATCTTCTTCTTCAGCAATCAGAGACTCAAACAGTTGAGAGAGAAAAAGAGCAAAACAGAGAGCTATGTTGAAAGCCACACTTTTTCCTCACTCTGCCCAAGGAATTACTTGCTCCACTGTTTGTTTCTATTCCTGAAGTCAGGTCCCCCATCATTCCTGCCATGCCCACCGTTACAATGCCACTTGTTTTTATATGAAACACAATATTTTCTAGTTTCCAAAATGTTGCTTTGGTTTCTTTTTCTTTTAATAGCTGGAGGAAAATCTGTGGAGGAAACAAGAGCTGAGAGAGAGCCTGTTACTGTTTACAAACTGAAATGATGGGATTTTGCTGAAGTTGTCCTGGTGATATCTTATATGTGAGTGGTCACTGCTGGGTGAATTATTGACAGTTCCTGCTCCGCAGTGCTGTGTTCCCATCCATTGCCTTTCTAACTAGTGTGGCAGGTGACACAATGCACGGTTCAATGCTCAGCTCTTACTGACCCAAGGGCTTCCAGGAAACACCGACTTGCTCAGAGACCTGGCTGGGAGGCAAGTACGAATCATATTTGACAAAAAAAAAAAGAAAAACCTTGATGAACAGAACCGACATGGATCTTTTCTGCTAATGGTTTAGGGTAATCCTTTGTGTCCTTGAATTAGGAAGGCCAATGACATGCCAGCTGTATTGGCATGCTTGAAAATTTAGTCTTTAGCACAGAATAATGATGAAACTTGGCTTTATAAGAGAAAATCTGATTGAGTTCCAAAGATGAAAATGTACCCCCCCAAAATAGAAATAATGTTAGTAATTAGCTAAAAAAGGGTGAGATTCAATGACTTAATAGTACCATTCAAAGAGTTTTAAGCTCTTTATAATTAAGAAAAAGTTTAGAAGAACAGAATATGAACTCTCCTGTTATGAATGGAGGTAGTTTGCTGGGGTGTTTTGGCAGCAAAGGAATTCCCAAAATAGAGTACTGGACTCACTCCCAGATAAAAGAAGCAAAACTTGCAGATGTTGCTAATACAGACAAAAAGCAGAACATGTATATGTGACCAGATGCAGCAATTCTAAAAATTACATCTGGCACAGAATATGTGGCTGTTTCAGCATCACACCTAGAAGTGTTACTCAGTCCTTATGTACCAGATCTTTCAGAAAGCCCTGATTCAGCAAACAATTTAAATACATGCTTAACTTACATATGTAAGTAGTCCCAGTGGGATTGCTCACATGCAGAGGGACACATTGAAGCAACTTGCTGAATCAAATAATAAAACCTCTAACAATCTGATCTATGAGTCAACTGAATAACAGGATTCACCATTTTTTCCTGGAGACAAAATCGCTTTTATTTTTCTGTACTTTATTTGCACTCTATTTCTTTCAGATTTATTTCTTCTCTTGGGTTTTGGTTTGCCTGCTTCCTATTGTTATTGTTCATCAAATATCTCACATACAAGTGCTTTCCAAAACAAAGCAATCAATCCAGAGCAACACATTTGCAGTAATATATAATTAACTGAGTAGTTTTCTGTCATGCAATGACTGTAAGATTTATAAAATAATTTTCCACATGCATTTATGCTGATAAGCTAGAAAAGTAAATAAAATTTCATGCAAAAACCTAAAGACAGCAATAGATGGTAGTTATTTGGCCTCACATTATGCATAACTGCATTTTGGTTTTTCAATTATATTCACAACACAATGAGGAGTTGTTAGAAAATTATCCACTTCACTGCTTTCTTCAGCTTTGGACTGTCCCGTCAGTCTTGCATTTGTGGGGTTTTTTTTGTCTGAGGACTACCAGCGATGGTGCAACGCAAAGCCTTGAGGGCACCGATTGATCATGGGAAATGAGCAGATGCCAATATTTCCTTAAATAAAAAAGGACAAAACACAATTTTCTGCTTCTAACGAAGAAGGTAAGAGACTTGTTGGCCAAACATAAAGCAAGAACTAAAAAAGTGAAATAATTATTTCCCTCTTTCTGTGTAATTCTCTTCAACATTAAGGCCGTTCAACACCATCAGTGTAAAGGAAGCAACCCAAGAGAGTGGCTTATTCCCATTGCCACACAGGACAACTGACTGGGAGACACATGCAGAAGGGCCAATGTCTGCCCGCCCACTGCTGGCCCTGCCTTCCTCATTCCCTGGCCTCTCTCCTAACTGCCCAGGTCTCCCCTTCTCTTTTGTGCCAGCTCTGGCGCTCCCTGATTTTTTTTCTGGCAGCCAATTTCATGTGCTAACACAGCAGTTAACCAGCCAGAGGTGTTCCCATGTCTCTTTCTTGCTGTCAGGGAGGTCCTTGGCAGCTCACAGACAGGTCTAGTTATCACCAGAGCAAGCCCAAGGTAAGTGGTGGGATGCACAGCCATGAGCAGGTTGACCAGTGGGAGAGGGGGAAAGCCCTCGCTGAACAGCATTGCAGCTCTTCAACGAACTCCCAAAATCCCATGGTTGTAATGGAGGTTTCACAAAGAAATTTGAACAAGAACTACTGGCAGTGTCCACTTCCACTGGATAAAATTTCCATATGGGATCAAGGGATCAATTCATGCCGTTTCTCCTAAGGAAGAGCACCAGAGCCACACATTGTGCAGACAGTGCGGTGGGCAGCTGGGGACTGGAGGGAAAAAAAGCCATCACAATGGGTTGGCAATAGTTTACACACAGGAGGTTTAGTTCTTTAAACTGTGGTAGAGAGTTATTTATGTAGGTCTAATGCTTTACCTACAAGAATATTATGAGGATTAGCTTATGTTTGTGAAGTGCTTTATGGATGAAAGTACTAAGCGTCCAGGACAGAGGCTACTGACATGAATTGCTTTCTAGCATTCTGCATTACATATGCAGGGCAAGCAATGAATTTAAACAGGTTTACTAAAACCTATTTGATTGAAAAAGAAATCACTCATAAAAATGCTCAAAGGCAAATATCTCTTCAAAGGGAAAGGGGACAGTCCATCCCCTCGTTCTGGTGCAGGAGGACACAGTGACCCTTGCCATGCAAATAGCATGCTTTAAATCAGCCAGGTGTGTGAGAAAACTCATTCACCACACACAGTGATACTGAGAAATCCTTCTGAGAACTAAAAAGCAGCAGATTGCAGTTAAGGATTTCATAACGCATCCTGGAAGACAGCCCTTTCAAAGCTGAGCAGAGGGGTCACTGGGCCTTATGACCTTGGAGCAGGTCACCCAACTAATTTCCATTTAGGAGAGCAGGAACTGGCCTCTGAAATAAAATGGTCTCATTCAGAT
This sequence comes from Apaloderma vittatum, assembly GCF_000703405.1. Lineage (NCBI taxonomy): Eukaryota > Metazoa > Chordata > Aves > Trogoniformes > Trogonidae > Apaloderma > Apaloderma vittatum. Next base: position 79,254 of record NW_009698286.1, read on the forward strand.
AAAATCTAGATGTCGTAAACTTTGAAATTTACCTATTCCTAGTTATTAACCTTCATAAGATCTAATTAAGCCCTACGGGTAAAGCACTAGCAATGAGAGATTTTATACCCATGTAATTTTCTAAAGGGAGGTTAAATACAATGCCCTCTACCCCTTTTGCTTTGCTGAGTGGGAATTATGTCATCCAGTGTTTTCCTGTACATAGTGTAGAACACCTGAAAGTCCTCTCTCTGAAGTAACCTACACTTGGAACCTGGAACCTACATGGAACATCAAGCATGAACACTTATATTTAGGAACCCTGGTTACTGCTGCCATATAGAATCATAGAATAGTTTATTTTGAAAAAGACTTTTAAGAACATCGAGTTCAACTGTTAACCAAGCAATGCCAAGTACACCACTAAACCATGTTGCTAAGCGCCACATGGCATGTCTCTTAAATTCCTCTAGGGGTAGTTACTCTACCACTTCCCTGGGCAGCCTGTTCCAATGCTTGACAACCCTTTCAGTAAAGAAGTTCTTCCTAGTATCTAATCTAAACCTCCCCTTGGTGCAACTTGAGGCCATTTCCTCATCCTGTCGCTTGTTACTTGGAAGAAAAGAGACCAACCCCCACCTCACTACGACATCCTTTCAGGTAGTTGTAGAAACTTATAAGGTCTCCCATCATCCTTCTCGTCTCCAGGTTAAACAACCCCAGTTCTCTCAGCCTCTCCTCACAGGACTTGTTCTCTAGACCAGTTTCATTGCTCTTCTTTGGACACGTAAGTCTGTTTATATTAATTCTTCTGCGTAATTCCTCCATCACACTAAATATCTGATCAAGTGTGAGAATCTCCCTAACGGAGAGAAACAGCATAGTCTAGACTTTTTTTCGGTGTCTCAGCAAGCAAATTTTCAATATATAGATGTGGTCTATCTGGATATCCACTGTCAATGCATTGATGGATATTGAAGCTGCTGGCGTGGTAGAGCCATACATGACCTAAACCTCAATAATACAGCATTTTGCATTAAACTATTTCATTAGAAGTATGTCTTAAAAAAGACTTGACTCTTTCCAATTCATAACTGAGTCAGACATCGATGAAGTGAAGCTGGTGGAAGAGGATCATATTCCAAACTTCTTACTGGGATGCTGCTCCAAGAAAAATCTGAGAGCTGTGAGCTTGTCTATACAAAAATCGGGAAACATTTTTAAAAGTAGGGTTATAAATTTGAGGAGTACTGTATCATGTCACAAAACTGTACAGACTGTAAAATGACAGAAAATGTAATTTTTTTTATTATTCTTGCAGTTCCTGCCTAGATTTCTCGAGTCCATGGAGATTTTCCTGTGCTTCAGTGCTTCATTTACAAGTCCCATGTTTGTAAGTGCCACGAATGCAGTATTAAACCCTACAGTGGTGATTTGCGAACTAGTCTTTTTTGTCTTTAGAGAGCCAAGCATGATATTACTGGCAAGAATGCCTTAAAGCGTGAAAGTGGAATTGCCACTGATGAGGCTGCTGTGATAGGAAGAGCCATCTTCAAACCCAGCAGGCAGAAGCATCACAAGATGAGAAAAAGGGAACTACTGCTGCTGAAGAAATAGCCATCACGTAGAACTTCCCATCCTCACAAACAGAGTGGAAAAAAGATCAGCCACTACTGTGGTCCAAGGCTACTTGTAGCAAGACCTGCTACCCATTTCATGAGACTCCTGGGATGGTTGAATGCTGATTGAGAGGACAGTAGGAAGCTGTGAGGGAAGGTAACATGGTCTCTCTCTGCAGCCCATCTCTCCCACTCCCAGGATGCCTATCTGCCCCATCACATGCAGATCCCATACCTTCACCTCCTGCAAGGTGCAGCATGTGGTCCCTGAACAGCTGCTGCTCACCAATAATGTGCCTCCCCAGCATGCAAACAGAGAGGGAGGGAAGCACAGTCCAAGGGAGGAAAGCTGTTGGACTTTCTGCCCAATAAATCTCCTCTACAGGCCCCAACAGGAGCACAGATCACTGCAAAACAGAGACAGTTCTTTCAGAACTAGCCTCTCTCATTGCATAAGCAAGAGTCATTCTATCACTTGAGGCCAGAAGGCAGAGCTGCATGCAGGATGACTGCGTGAAAGCTTCAAAAGCTCTATGCGATGGGAAGAAAATCAGACATTTTTGCTGAAAATGTCAACCTTGCAGAGCCTCCTTCCCCTGAGGTTCAATGTAACCTCGCTCGGTGCATGACAAACAAAATAGGGAACTTTGTTCACTGAGTGGGAAGTTAGAAATGTTTCCAGGAGCACTGTCATCACAATCTTCTTCACCCGCGGGTTCAGAGATGACTCAGTGCATCTGAGGATGTCATTTTTGGAAGCCAAGATGAACGTGCTGCTTGTGCCAGAGACAGGGCTGAGGCCAGGCTGGCTAAACAGGCATAACCTCAGCCCCACTGGTCATACACTAGTTCTAGGTGTCGGTGTTGACTTCTTTTATTAAAAGAGAAAGAGGTGGGATGTGCTATGGTTCTGCTAATAAAGTCATTGCAAATTAGCCTAACCAGCTCTGGCCATGAATCAATGGTCAGAAGTTGTCTGGGTGTATCATTCAAATTATGCGAATGCATGATGGGTCTGTATTTCAAATGATCACATATTTTATTTTTGAAGCCCGATAAGTAAAATCTCTGCAGCATCTTCAGGCTTCAGTAAGGAACAAAAGAGGCTACATTTTCATCTTTTAATGCTGTACTGTCTCCATTGCCAAACTGGCATTCACTCAAAGAGGGGAAAATTATTCTCCTTTGAACTTATTTCACCTTATTCGTTTTATATTGGTAAAGCTATCTGCTATTTCTAATAACTCCGAATGACTGTGCTTAAAAATATCTAGAACAAGTCAAATTTCAAACAAAACTGCATTTTACCTGACTTTCTGAAATTCTAGTGCTGTGAAAGACACAAAAAGCCAGCATAAACCACTCACCTGAAGCAGTAGAAGAAAATGCCTAGGAAGATTTGCTAATACCTACCAGATTGGGTGGCATGGTCTATTCCAAGCGTTTAAAAATAACAGTATGACATCAGTGTATCAAAGGTGCAAAATCAGAAGGACCTCTCGCTGTCCTGGTTGGTAAGTCAAGAGTCTGGCATACACTGCTATTTTAAGTGGTAGTAAAGTCCATACAGTGCCAGTATAACCAAATAAATGCTACTAGAAGAAATGTTGCTCTATCATACCAGGGACTGAAGGAAAATTTTAGTTGCAAGGCTGGCTGTGAATTATAGATCACATCTGTCCTACTTGCTGTTTATTTATTATGGCCAAAACAAAAGATGTAAATGTTTACAAGCAGCATGGGCATGACCAAGTCTGCACAAGTACTTGAGTGAAATCCGTAAGTCTGAGCAAGGTAGCATGCCTGTGTCTAGTTATTATCATTTGGCTCTGGGTGCAAAGTGAAATGACCAAGGAATTGGCTGCTACAGTAATTATTCTATACTTGTGACTGCATTTATGACTTCCATGTTAATACCAGCAAAACTAAAAAGCTTATAAAAGAGCTTGCTTTGTCAAGCATAGAGATATCTGAATGAGAAGTCCATGGAGTTTTAGATGTTGTTTTCTTGCATATATCTAAATCTTACAGGTATAAATCAAAATTTTCAAAGGTAACAAAAACCTTTACCCATCTTCAGAAGTCTTAAACTAAACTTAAGATTCCTATTTCCTTGGTTCCCAGTAAAATGGACATATTTCTCATTTAGAGACTTCGTGATGAGAGTTTTTTGAACAGTTGAAGTTTAACCATTAGTTAAATACAGAAATGGCAGAGTAACCCTCAGAGTTAGTAATTTCAAGTCTTCTAAGAGGGTTAAAATATCTGATTCAGAGACACAGCCATTAGATGGATGACTTTTCATACTGAAGCAAAGCTCAGCCCTGCTCTGATGTTTAGCCTGAAACTTTATAAAGTTTAGTTTGAAGGTATGTTATAGTGTGTTTATTCAGTGTTTCAGCAATACTCTATGTGAATGCTCATACTTAAAGTGACTTCTACTTTATTCAGTAAGACATATTAAGCTATAAATAAGGAATGGGATTTCTTCAGCTATGCTTCCCATTGGCTTAAGTTTACTGGGACTTTTTAAAGCCTTGCTGATGCTCTGCTTCAGGATTAGTCTGGGAAAATAACCAAACTTTCACATTCTAGACCTAAAATCCTAATGCTAAAAGGAAGTATGTATTACTACTGTTGTTCATATTGCTTTTTTACCTGGATCTCAGACCTGACCCTTGCAGCCAGCACAGTGCAAAGCTTCAGTATGACTTGTCTTTTACCTAATAGTTTGTCTTGTCTAGATCAGAGATTATGTATCTAAGTAACACCTGTCATTTATATATTTTCCCCAGAGGGAATGGCCATCCTTTTGCCCAAACATTTTTTGGACAATACAGCAATTACCAAAAAAAAGTCAAGAACTTTGAATTACTCCTAGCTGGTAGCAAGCTAAATAAGCTGTTGAACTTTCAGTGTTATTGGCACTTCAGCAATAAACTACTGCACATTGTCCTCCTGAACTGCACTGTATACCCTTTTACAGAAAGAAAAATAGTCATAGAAAAATAGCTTCACCTGGATAAAGCACCACTCCAAAATGCACTTGGTCTCTGGGTTGGAACTTGCTCGGCAGCTGGAACTAGATGATGTTTAAGGTCCCTTCCAACTCAGACCACTCTATGATTCCAAAATTTGTGCTGAGACAGAATCAAGGTATGTCAGCATGCTTCTGCTAAGTCTGTCTGCTGCTTTTTTTTCAATTTCTGTGTAAAATAAAGCAAGTAAAACCTAAATATGAGCCAGAACTGAACATCTTTAGTCACCTGTGACTCAGCACTAGACTCTGATTCAAAACCAGGCACAGCTCCTGTCTTAAGATCTTTGCTAAACTCCCATTGAACCAAGGTGAAAGTTTAAGCTCTAACCTGGAGGACAACCTAAGTTAACATTGTGGGAAAAAATTATTAAAGAATTACCATTCCTCTTGAATAGCAGGGCATGCATTATTACCTTTGTAGAAGCAATACGTAGAAGAAAGCCTTCAGGCTCTACTCAGACCAAAACATGCTCCCCATAGGTTTCCATGGGGATGGGGCAACACAGAGAGCGAGTTCACAGAATCACAGAATGTTAGGGGTTGGAAGGGACCTCAGAAGATCATCTAGTCCAGCCTCCCTGCCAGAGCAGGATCACCTTCAGTAGGTCACGTGGGAATGCATCCAGGTGAGTTTTGAATGTCTCCAGACAAGGAGACTCCACAACCTCCCTGGGCAGCCTGTGCCAGTGCTCTGTCATCCTTATGGTGAAAAAGTTTTTCCTCATGTTTTTGTGGAACCTCCTATGTTCCAGCTTGTATCCATTGCCCCTTGTCCTGTCATTGGACATCACTGAGAAGAGCCTTGCTCCATCCTCCTGACACTCCGCCTTGACATATTTATAAACATCTATGAGGTTACCCCTCAGCCTCCTCTTCTCCAAGCTAAAGAGACCCAGCTCCTTCAGCCTTTCCTCATAAGGGAGATGTTCCACTCCCTTCATCATCTTTTTGGCTCTGCACTGGACTCTCTCAAGCAGTTCCCTGTCTCTCTTGAGCTGAGGGGCCCAGAACTCATTCCATATGTGGCTTCACCAGGGTAGAGTAGAGGGGCAGGAGGACCTCTCTCAACATATTAGCTACTCCCCTTCTAATACACCCCAGGATGCCATTGGCCTTCTTGGCCACAAGGGCACATTGCTGGCTCATGGTCATCCTGCTGTCCACTAGAACCCCCAGGTCCCTTTCTCCTACACTTCTCTCCAGCAGGTCAGTCCCCAACCTACACTGGCACATGGGCTTATTCTTTCTCAAGTGCAAAACTCTACACTTTCCCTTGTTTAATTTCATAAGATTTCCCCCCGCCCAGCCCTCTAGTCTGTCCAGGTCTCTCTGAATGGCAGCACAGCCTTCTGGTGTGTCAACCACTCCTCCCAGTTTTGTGCCATCAGCAAACTTGCTGACAATGCTCTCTATCCCCTGTCCAGGTCATTGATGAATATATTGAAAAGCACTGGTCACAGCACTGAGCCCTGAGGGACCCCACTAGACACAGGCCTCCAACTGGACTCGGCTCCATTGTGGAGAATCACAACTTTCTCTAGAGTGCAGGAGTCTTCAGCAGAAGATGCAAACACTGGCTTGTTTTGTAATTGTCTCAAAAGCATTTAGCCTAACAAGAAATAGACTTTAAGTACTGAGATGAATTTATCAAGCTATGCTACCACAGCATTTGTGTTTTCAATAATTCAGCTCTTCAAGTTACTTAGACAAGCCTCAATCATTTAGTTTATAAGCGTAGCATCAAATTTCACCAGCTATACAGAAAAAGAAGTGTATCTCTCACAGAACCTCATATAAATATCTCTGCGTGTCTTACGCTTAGGTTTGAAAAGCTATTTTAAACCTCCAAACAACAAAAATTACTTTTGTGCATTCCTTTCTTAGAGGGCATAGATAGAAATGAGATTATATTTTTTATTTTCTTAAGTATTTTTTTTAGCTGGCCAAAGGGCAAGCTACATGTTGTAAAGGCTTTCAACCTCTGCAAGCGTATCTTGAGGGCAGATGCTCAGGATCCAGTCTTGCAGGTGAAGATGGGTTTTGCAAGACATGTTCATGTCTGTGAGCATGCCTAATCTCTCCTTGCTCTTTCTTGCCAGGACTTCAGGAGAATATTCACTGAATAAAGAATGGATGTTTCCCTCCATCTCTGTCAATAAATTCCCAAGTTACTACTGCTTCCTCCACTCAAACCTGGCAATTTGTATTAGACAACAAAACAAGTCCTCAGATGATAAAAACCAGCCACTGCTATCATTTTACTGATAGCCATGTTGAGAGTCTGTCCCGCTCTGGGGGATGTCTGGCAATGTACTTTGCAGAGTGGAGATATGTGAATCTGTCTCTGCAATTTGTATATAAACACATTGGTAAAGTTCACTTTCTATAGGTATATTAATCTCATTGTCTCCAACTTTTTATCATAGAATGGTTTGGGTTGGAATGGACCTTAACGGTCATCTAGTTCCAACTCTACTGCCATGGGCAGGAACACCTTCTGGTAGACCAGGTTACTCAAAGCCCCATCCAGCCTGGTCTTGAACACTTCCAGGGAGGGGGCTTCCACAGCTTCTCTGGGAAACCTGTTCCAGTGTCTCATCACCCTCAGAGCAGAGAATTTCTTCCTAATATGTAAATCTACTCCCTTTCAGTTGGAAACTGTTCATCCCTTGTCCTATCACTACACTCCCTTGGAAAAAGTCCCTCCCCTTCTTTCTTTATGATTCTTGGCATGCACTAACCAGTTGCTCATATAAGTAAGCAACATTGAGATTGACTGTGTTATTGAAGGCTTTTGTCTGAACATCAGTGTACTAACCAGACAGATGCACGTGATGCTGGTTTTTTTTTAAAACATGCCTATTTATTCCCACAGAAAAGCCAAGCCATCATCTAACTTCCAGCGTAACATGGGCTTCAAAACTTCTGAGGTTATTAAAGGTGCACATTTTTCCCTGATACAATATTAAAAAGTTAGATTCAAGTTACTTAACACTAAAAAGAAGAATCAATATTAAAAGCAAGAAAATGAGAGCATTGAAAAAAATAAACAAAACCATACATTCAATACCATCACTGTCAAACATTCTCCTTTGCACTGAAATTTATATTTTGAATCCAAGTAGGGGATTCATTTTTACTGTTTTCTTGGAAAAAAACCCAGGATAAGCAGAGCTCCACAACAGCTAATTATATTTCTATACCAAATGTAATTACAAAGAGAGTAATAGTGCTAAGTTGACGTGACTACTAATTCCAACCCATACACTTCAATAACCATTCTTGAAACAGTGGGACACTCACAGGTTTTAATTTTCCCAAACTTATCCTATCTTATACACAGAATAGAAGTTGTGATGAATTTTTCAAAAGGCTGTGTTAAAGCCTTCACTGTTGAAAAATTATGCAGTAGAAATGGTAACACAAAACATAATCATTACTGTTGTCTTTAAACACTTTCTCTTCACATATTTCACCAATGGATGTGAGTAGATACAAAGTAGAAACTGGCACCTGTTGAGTTGAACATCAGATTTATTTTTTTTTGAATCAGGTAATAAATGCTGCTAGAATTTAAGCTTTTGCCACTAGCGACCTTGCAAGAATATAAATCTTTGTTGACAAGTCATCATATGCATAGCCTTGTTTCAATGCCTTTTGTGACTGTTTTTGTAACATCAAATAACTAGAAGTTTGTGCAGCAGAACACCAAGCTGTACCAAGGCTGAAGGCCCTTCTGGAAAGCAGCAACCAGATGCCCCACACCTGAGGATGGTCCTTGCATGATGGTATTGTGCCCTGGATCTTAATACACAACAAAATACAGGGAATATGGCCATCATAGCTGTAGCAAACCACTAAGTCCCAAACTTACAGGCAGCAAACAGAAGACAATTACCCAGATGCCCTTCCCATCCCATTTGCTGTGCCTTTTGCACTGCCTGTATCTACTTACACTGAATCTCATGAACTAAATGCACAGAGGGTGCATCATCTAGCTGAAGAAGGAGGACATGGTTTAAAACAGCACAAATCAGGGCCAGGAACGAAGAAGAATTTTAGGAACTGATCTTGCCTCTTAGTGATGTCAATGACAAAACTAACCTCCTGATCTCAAACCACTGAATATTGTAGCTATAAAAATACAAAATAAGGAGAGGGAGGAACTCAAGCAATTTTGCATTAAAAAGCATTGCCAAGCTATATGGATTTAGTATGCAGGCATAGATACTCAGGGCAGGGCAGAGAAAGCCACTTGCAAGAAGCTTACTCAATTTTGTATTCAGCTTTCAGGCTGAAAGCAACTGAACAGGTTCTAGCTGGTTAGCACAGGTCATGCTGAAGATGGGGTCTAGCAAGCAAAGCACAAGTCTCAGTCTCCCAGATTTATTCTTCCTTTGCCAGCTGTCACATCCTGAGCTATTAGGACAAATACTCAGGTCCACCGATTCCCAGGCCAGGACTGAGGTGAGTCACACCAAAGATCCTAACACCAGTCTTATTTATCAATTAACAAAGAACTTAAAACCATGCACAGTCAACACGCCTCACAACAAAGAGCTGTTAGTGAGCAAAAGAACCAGCCTTGCCGTAGATGGCCTTTTGTTAAAGCTAGAAAGAGACAAAGAAGGTGATAGGAAAAAGAAAGCTCACCACCCTTGGATCCTTGGATGTCACACACGGCCATCTTCTCCTGGTGGGTGACAAGCCCCTACCTGCTCGAAGTTCTCGCCTTTTCCACAGTCAGGTTCCTGCCACTTCACGTTGTTTACCCCTTGTGGAAAATTACTGGGCATGAATCTGGGGGATGGTGGGAGGTTTCTTGTGGCCACAGCTCCAAGCCCTTACCCGCCCCCACCGGTGCGAGACTGGGGCAGGCGTCTCAGCAAAGCACAGAGTCAGCCCCACACCAACACGGGCAGGTACCAGGCAGGCGGCTCAGGCTCATTTACATTCAGAAAAGGCCCAGACTGTGTGAGACATTTGTCTAGTAGGCCCTCACACCACACACAAAGCAACTTCTTCTAGTCCGTCATTACTACTATTATCTGCGCTTCCTGGACCAGAGTCCAGCTACTTGCCCTGCAACTACACCTTTATTTCCTACACTTATTCTTGGGATGAAGCATGGAAGAAAGGCCAAAATCATAGAATCATAAAGGTTGGAAAGGACCCTAAGATCACCAAGCCCAACCTACAGCCCTACACCATCATAATACCAAACCATCTCCCAAAGTGCCACATCCACCCATTTCTAAAACACGTCCAGGGATGTTGACTCCACCACCTCCCTCGGCAACCCATTCCAATGCTTCACCACCCTTTCAGTGAAGAAGTTTTTTCCCAATATCTAATTTAAACTTCCCCTGGTGCAACTTGAACCCTCTTGTCCTATTGCTATTCACTAGGGAGAAGAGGCCAGCACCCGTCTCACTACAGCTGCCTTTCAGGTGGTTGTAGAGAGCAATAAGGTCCCCCCTCAGCCTCCTCTTCTCCAGGCTGAACAGCCCCAACTCCCTAAGTCTCTCTTCATAAGGCTTACCCTCTAGTCCCCTAATCATTCTGGTTGCCCTTCTCTGTACCTTCTCCAGCACCTTGTTGTCCTTCCTGTACTGTGGATCCCAGAACTGCCCAGAAAATAATGGATCAGATGTTTCTGGTTTCTTAACTCTTTCTCATCCCTTCCCCCTATATTTTAATTCATTCACATAACTGCAGGATTGTGCCTCAAGTCATGTTCGTGCCACCCTTAGGATATCACTTGTAATCACCAATATCACACCTTGGTAACAATCTTTAAAAGTAAGCACTTCCCTGGGCACCCCATGGCATTATGTTACCCTGCAGTACCACACTTACCACCACACCTTATTTCTCACTGTGCTGAGCCTCATGACAGGTGACTGTCATGTGTCTCCCCTTAGCGTGCATTAAAACAGCAATAGCGTTGATTTGGCCTTTGATCCTTTGAGCTTTACTTTGCTTTAATCAAAGGCTGACAAAGCCTTCTAGTAAGACTTCATGAGAGTGAGTGTCCAGGAGAAACACAGGAGTACAGTGTGCCCATTGTATTAATCATTATCAAAATAGTATCTGCCTTCAAAATGCAGATGTTTGAGGAAATATAACAGCTAGAGCCTTTTTCATGTAAAAGGAAGACATCCATAATGTTTCTTTAAGTGTAGAAAGGTAATATGGGTACCTATAGCAACTAGATATTCCCATTCTGCTCCAGGTAATCATTTAGAAAAATTAAAACTGTCTCGCATAAGTATGTAGAGATTACTAAAAATGGTAGGCAATAGTGCCAGGCTAGAAATAGAGCTAAAATAAAGTTATTTTAAAATACACCCTCTATGCAAGATATCAAGTCCTAGTCAGATTATGAAAGGGATTAAATAACTTCAAAGGAAAATTAATACATAAAGTTGATTCTTAAGATCAGGACCTGGACTACCTGAGCACAAGTGCTATAGTTTTTTAAAATCACAAAATTGTTAATTTCTTTTTGCCTGCTACCAGCACAAATTGCCTTGCTGGATGAAGGACAAATGCCCATCAAGTAATTTGTCAGTTTTTACCTAGGTAAAACTTCTGTTTCTTTACAAGACAGGAAATATAAGAAAGGTAGATGCTGGCATATGATAAACTGTCATCATTTTACCAGAGATATTCAGTAATTCTCTTGTGGCTATTTATAGTCATGCTGGAATTTAGGAAGATTTACCAACCTGCTGATATTGCCTGCCCTATGGAAAAAGAGACAAACCACAACACAACAAAAACCACAAACCTCCTTATGCGTCTCAAATGCTTTTTAAAGCAGTGAATAAAAATACAGTAAGAACTGAATGTTCAGAATTTTTACAGCATCTTTCTATCCTTCCAATTATTTGGTTTTTGTATTTTAATTTTAGTCATTCTATGTTGCAATAGGTTTGAGTCTTATGAACAAAATCCTAAACTAAATTGCAGCTAACCTTATTCCTCCCCAGACTTCATCCATTTTGGATCATTTATAGATCTTAACTGCCCCGTGAAAACTATATAGCTTTTAATTAAGTTTATTTTAGGACTCCCAGACTAAGGACACAGTGTAATGTTAAAGAAATCTAAATATTTAAATAGTGCAAATAAAAGCTGGATCATTTTAGTGGCTTTGAAAACAAACTAGGACCAGAATGCCCAACTCCTAGTCTTGAAGTAAAGATCTTACTCTGAACTCCTATAATTACAATTAAGTTAAAAACAAACTGATACTTTCAACAATTTTTTAATTTGACCAGAAATAACTGAGTTATTTTTCTCATACTGTGTTTTCCCAAACTCTAGGACTTTTTCAGAGCATCCTGACTTCAGAGCAACTAAAACAACTCCTCAGCATGCCATCCCAGGGCTTCTAGTGTTAATTTCTAATGCAAGTCTCCTGTTAGCATTTGTTGTTTTCTAGTATCACCCAGCTGTGTCTTTTTATTCATGAGCATTGTAGTGGCAGTATTTGCAGATATTTAGGATTAAGGGTGATAATAAATCACATTAGATGTAGATCTTCAGTACAGCATGAAGCAACCTGAGGTTTCATAGACTTTTTTTTGTCAAAAGAGGAATGGCAGGACTCTGGAATCATTGGTTCCCTCTCAGCTCTGAGAACTGGTCCACACTGGCCACAGTCTGTTATGTCTATCTTGCTCCCTGTTTCTTTCCCACCTCTGGTTCCTTGGTAACAGCCTTTTTATTTTTTTCCCCACATTGTTTATCCAAATCCTCATTGCATAACAATCTCCTCAACTTCATCTCAGTCTTTCTCCAGACTTCCAGGATCTGGCCCTCCATGTTGCCTCTGTCCATGTGTCTTCTGTTACTTGGCCTCACTAGCACCTCACAGCAATATCCTTTTCAAGCCTCATGAGAAGTCCTTGCCTCTCCAGGCTTTATGTTGATGTTCAGTTCCAAACCAGGTGTCCCAAATGATTTTATATCTAATGTCTTCCCACAGGGACAAGCGAATATGATCATACAGCTCAGCTGCCTTTTTTTCTTTTTACTTTAGAAAGCTACTTTCTAAACCAGATAAAACTCTAGACAGAAATCAAATTTTGTTTGTTCCAGACCTCCTTTAACTTTCCAGACCAAACTTATCCAGATTCAATTTATACCCTTTACCTTTGTGCCAATATTATTCACACTCCACGTTAACTGATTTACTTTCACAGAGCAAGTATATCCTCTTTTTTATTTTTGCTAACCTAAAACTATGCTCTAAAGCTAAAGAAATTATGCTCTTTTAATCTCCCCCCTCTAAGCAAAGTTTTCCATTATCCAATCATTTTAATCCTCCTGCTCTGCACCTGTTCAAGTCTGGATTCATCTTCATTAAACATAACCATCCAGAATAGAACAAAATATTGCAGATTCAGTCTTGGACATTAGCACTAATACTTTCCTTTCGGTACTGGAGATGCTACATCTTAAGCTTTCACATATATTTTTGAGGCTATGTATGTCAGACTGATATACATGACTAATACTCCTGGTTTCTTTATCCTCATCAATTTTTAAGAGTTGACAAATTCCAAATGTATTGATGAAGTTTGTGTTACTCATCCCTAATTCCACTTCCAGCTACTGTACTGAACCGTATTTGTGCCACTGCAGTTGTCAGTGATATTCTGAAGTGTAGCCTGAGTGATGTTCCGACTCTTCTTGAATACTGCAAGTGCCTCACAACTGCTTGTTATCAGCACATTTAGCACACTGCCATTTTTGGTGTCAAGGTCATTAATAAGTATATTTTATGAGGGTTGTCTCAAGACTGATCTTTGAGGAATATTCATGCTACGGCTAGATAGATGCTCTTTCAGCAATCTGGAGCTTCCTATCTGTTTCCTCCCTCCCCTTACTAATCCTGTAACTCCTCTATAAAAACTGCATCTTCTACAGTTTAGCTAATAGTTTCCTATGTGACATCAGGCTGAAAAGACAGACTAAAGAAAATGCAGTATCTCTAATCTGTAAAATCAATTCCCTAACAAAGAAAGGTGTGAAGTCAGAACCGTGAGGCATTTTCATCAGAATCAAGTTATATTTTATCTCATTTTCACTTACTTTATTCTTTTAGTTATTCCCACCAACATTTCTGCAAAGACGTACCATGCCTTAGAGCCAAACACACGAACCTCATTATAACACCCATTCCCCCCCACACATACTTGCCTCAAAAGTTCTTTGTGTTTGTTATTGTTTTGTCATATGGCCCAAACCCACAACATAACAGCTCTCTTCAAATTCCTTGCTATGAATCTTACAAACTCATGTGTCAGTTCTTTCTGTATTCTGTTACACTCAGTATAACCAGCCACAGTGACTCAAACACACTGTGCTCTTCATATGCTGCTTCCAGCTCAGATGAGCTTATTTCCAGTTCACAGAACTATTGAGGCTGGAAAAGACCTCTGAGATCAAGTCCAGTCTATGACCCAACATCACCACATCAGCTAGACCATGGCACTAAGTGCCACATCCAGCCTTTCCTTAAACGCCTCCAGGGACGGTGACTCCACCACTTCCCTGGGCAGTGCATTCCGGTGCCTGAGCACCCTCTCCATGAGGAAGCGTTTCCTGAGATCCAACCTAAACCCTCCCTGACACAGTTTCAGGCCAGACCCCCTTGTGCTGTCACTAACTGCCTGGGAGAAGAGCCCGACCCCACCTGCTACAACCTCGCTTCAGGTAGTTATAGAGAGTGATAAGGTTCCCCCCCGAGTCTCCTCCTCTCCAGGCTAAACAACCCCAGCTTCCTCAGCCTCTCCTCATAGGACTTTCCCTCTAGTCCCTTTCCCAGCCTCATTGTTCTAACAAGTTCTGAACTCTCACCTCCTTTATGCATCCTACCTTCAACCCTGTACTAGAGATCCCATCCTCCTTGTAGAGACTGGTATCTGTTAACTAGCCCTGCAGATATTCAAAATTAAGGACTACCAGTTCGACTGTAATAACAAATATTCAACACATCTGCAACCTACATCCCACAGACTGATAAATGTAGCGACCCTCAGTTGGCAATTGTTTGCCTCGCTTCGCAGGGGAGCAGAGAGAACCACACTCCCAAGGCCAGGCAATTCAATCACACTCCCAAGGCCAGAGAATTCAATTATTTAATTTCTCCTCAATCTGCAATTCTCAGTCCTAGCCTGTGTGTTCACCCAGATGATCCTCTTCTCCTCCTAACCTCACCTGGTGTTATTCCCTGATGCAAACTGGCTCCAGTGCTTCAATTCAGTTTGCTAGCCCCAGTCCACCACTAATTTTCTATGCAAAGGAAAGTCTTGCAGAGATGTTTTCAATGCAAGGGTCCCTCAGGCTAGCAGCTGGGAAGGACATGTCTCTCACCTCTGGCTCTTAGGCCAGCTCTCTAGCTGACATTTACCAGAAACCAGATGAAACTGAGGACAGCATCATGGTTCTGAAAAGGAGTTTAAGGCAACATGATACATCTCCCAGCTGAAAAGGGATATTAAGCACATCCCAGTGCTGTCATTTTAATTAGAGGCCAGCCTGCTGAGCATCTACATTTCTTACCTGCTGATCCATAATCAAGGATGTGTCAGCTGGCTCTCCAAGCGAGGGAGCCTACATGCAGAGCTGGGGTATCCCTCAAGTCTGAGGGCTGCACTGACAAGCAGCTGGCAATGGCCATGCCCAAAACGACTCATCATCAAGTCTTCAAAGAGTGCCCCAGCAGGTTTGGCCCCTGCTTCCATACATCCCACTCTTAGCATCTCACCACAAAAGTGAGATCCTTGTGTCGGAATAAGCTGAACTAGATAGGAATGGTTGTGGACTCTGTCACAGGAGAAAAAGGTTCTCAGAGTCAGGCTGCTTGGGATGGTGGAGTAGATATTAGGTAGAAATAATTAGATACTAGGAAGAAATTCTTTGCTCTGAGGATGGTGAGGCACTGGAACAGGTTGCCTCAAGAAGTTGGGGATGCCTCTTCCCCAGAAGCGTTCAAGGCCAGGCTGGATGGGTCTTTGAGCAACCTTATCTAGCAGAAGGTGTCCCTGCCCACAGCAGGAGGTTGGAACTAGATGATCTATAAAAGTTCTTTTCAACCTAAATCAGTCTATGATTCTATGAGTAAACAAGACTGGACAGCTAGAGCAGACAGCTCGCATGCCAATTGCTCAAGCGATGAAGAAATTCAAGCCCACCTTCCTGTACAGCCACCAGCAGGATATCACACTACCCTGGACTTCTTTAAAACCACAAACCAGTGTCAAAATCTTGACCTCTGTGAACAAATACGGTTTTTCAGAATTTCAGAGATAAATTTCAGCTGTATTTGTTCGCATTTTAAAAGAAAAATGAAAGCTTTACAGTTGAAGATGGATGAACTATTCATAGCAAATAATGTAGCCATCAAACATAGACTTTTAGGGACTTGATGTATTATCAATGAATAGCCTGATTTTTATGAATGTGCTCATTAGTTGTAATTGTTTAACAAATGATTTATCTGAACAAGTTTCATCCTTGAGTTGTCTCTGATCTACTTGCTCTTTGATTATGCACTAGATGTGGTAACATGATTACTTTGCTTCCTCATAGAATAAGTGAAATATTACCAGTATCTGTGAACACTTGCAGCATGAACATTCATTTGTGAATAAAAATCTTATATGACTTGTCATTAAAGGCATCCATTATCCCATTATGAAGAGTACATTGACTTTTTTAATAAATAACTGTAATTTATTGTTGCATCTATTCATTAGAAACATTACTTTAAAAATACAACTAAGTAATTACCTTTACATATTCATTCATCCCTGTGCTGCAAATATTTTTCCTTTTAAACACGTTTTAAAAGCTGCTATGAACATAGAAATGGGCTTCTTAACTCTTGCACAACCAAACACACCTTTTTGCACGGGTTATCTTCAGAGCATTATCATGTCTACACTGAAACCCAGTGGTATGGTAACAATTTGCTTTCACAGTATCACAGTGTACTAGGGATTGGAAGGGACCTCAAAAGATCATCTAGTCCAATCCCCACGTACTGTGTACTATGTCTTCCTGAAAGAATTTATATTATGGGAAAGAGAGAAGTGGTGCCCAGAAATTAGAGGGGAAAAAAAAAAGAGAGGGAGCAATTGTAGACATTCACAGGAAAAAATAAATTCCCTAAGAAATAGAAAATTCCATAAAGAAAACAAGGTGAAGTGCTGTGGAACAGGTGAAAAACTCCACAGCTTTAAGCTTGTAACAGTAAATGACATTAAAAAAAAAAAAGAAAAAGAGGAGAACACTGAATCTGAAAACTCTGTAATTCAGGTGCGTTAAAGGAACTTCTGGTCTGTGTAAAAGGCTGGCATTAATTTGTTTGTTTACGCTAGAAAATATTACACATTGTTTTGAAATTGCTTTTTTCTTTATCCAGAAACAGACTATGAACACTATTTCTGTGCTGTTTCAATTGCTTTTCATATGTAAAATCAATATCTGCTAAATATGATGTACCAAGTGAGGTAGTGACAAATAATGCACCACAATATGATTTGTTAAGAGTGTTTCTAATGTTCTGCTAAAGGACATGCTTTTAAACACTGCAGTGTCTGTGCTACCCACAGTGAATTGCCCTTACAAAAGCTGTGTTAAATTTTTTTAAAAACAAAATCTTCAAGACCCATAGAAAGAAGTTCAGATCTCTGCTTGGTGCCACAGAGTTTTAGGGAATGGTTATAGTAATTGCATAAAATACTTTCACACAGTTCAGTAGAAAGTCGAGACTCTCATGCAGTCACTATTACTAATGAGAGTACAGAAATTTTTTATTAACCAGGAGAAAAAGAGGCAGATTATGTGACTAAAGGTTATGTGAGTTAAAACTTTTTCATACATAAAAGAGTGAATACAAAAAGACTAGCAAAACATGGGTGCAAAAGGCAAGGGTCTCCTTGGAAGATATTACCTGCTCACTTACTGCAGCAATTACTAAGTAGATATAGATCAGCAGGAGAATCTGGAGGCCTTCTCAGATATGTCTTCAAAAGAAGGAAAAAAAACAAAAAAAAGCTGCACTCTAAGCTTATAATTCAGCAAATCAGAATGGGCCAAAAAGGATCAAATGGATGAGACACCATGAGGGAATGAACTGCATAAAACTGTCCAGAAACTAAAACCTTCTGTGGAGGAATACAAGGCTGAAGAGACACGCTCAAACTGCTGTGCTCTGAATACTGTGCATCTTCCACTAGGAAGAAGAAGTTATTTGACAAAGCAAGTGAGACTTCTGGTAGGATTCCCCATGGGTTCCAAGCCCGAGATCACTCTCACTCTTTGCTTTTTTAGCTGTAGTTCTAATTACAGAGATACATTATCTGTGGGCTTCAACAGAAAGCGTTTGTTACCTACCACAGCAGAACTACATGTGTCACCTGGAAGCAGAAAAAAACCAGAAAAGGTGATGGAAGAACAGTTGGAGCAGCTAGGGAATCTTGTGTTTAGAGTACCTACAACTGCAGAAATAAACAGAGAAAAGTCCAAATAAGAACTTGATATCTTTACGAAACTGGGTAGAGCCATAGCAGAGAATGCTAACCTGTTTTAATATGTTAATATGTTTAATATGTTTTAATAGAACAGACACATAGTATGGAAGCAAACTCATACCAAAAACCACTAATTTGCTTTCAGACAGTTAGTGTAGTTGGTAAATACAAAATAATTTTCCAAAAGACTGTAAACAAGAATAAAATGGACTGCTAAGAACAGAGGCATACATATATATATATATAGTTTCTCCAGAAACTGAAAGGATTCAGAAACAATCAAGATCATTATAATAGCATCATTAAGGATTTTCTAGTGGAAGAATTAGATCTAGCAACTTGAGAAATACCTCAAACATAAATGGAGCATGTGTTAATTTTAAATTGGACAGTATACGTCAGGTCTAGTTGCACATCAAAATTATAATGAAAACTGAAAAGAAAATCTAGTCATGTGGAACACAAGTGGTACATCTAATATTTTACATTGGAAAGCCTACTTCTAGTATGATTATTTGAGTTGGTTGTTAAGAGAAACAAAATTTTAAAATACTATGTCAATTGGCTGTGCTTATCCTTCCCATGCTTCACAATGTAACTGAGCTTAATTTTTAGGACTAATATCTTGAAAATTATGCTGCATATGAAGGTTAGGGTACAAAATGAAAACTTACTCCTGTCTGGTTCTTTCGTCTCAATATAGATGTTTGAAATTTCCAAACTAGAACTGAAGCTATGCTGTCTATGCCCGCCTTTTTATTATTATTCATACAACACAGATTGGAGACAAATTGCCTCAATAAATTGTGTTATTTCATGCAACAGTGGGTATAACACTCTTCTCATTGTGTTGCCATCACTGGAAAGATACTGGATTGTTGTATTATCATAGATTTTTTTTTCAGTTTAACACCTTGCAGTTTATTGCTTTTAGCTGTTGTTTTGATTTTTGTTCCACTGCCATGAGATATCACACTTAAAAATCATAATCATATTAGTTCCTTTATGGTGAATGAATACTTAGTAAAAATCCCTGATAGAATTTAATTGAATTAACTGGAGTTTTCAGCAGTTCATTCTATCCTGAAATAAGAAGAGATATGAATTTGTTACTCTCTAAACTAGTGATAAGCACATTTATTACAGTATGAGACTTATGAATAGAAGATTTTCCTAGATTCTCACCTGAAACGCTGCCATCAGTTACCAAAATCTTACTGGCTTAAAAACAATTTAAGACACGTAGTTGAAAGTACAGGGACCAGCAGGAAAACCCAAATGCTGATATTTGCCTCTCAGATATAAGAAAACCTCGCCTGAAGCTTGATTGGTTTATTAATGGACTTATTTTATCTAAATTGGCAACACAGTAGAAAAACTGAGTTGGGAAAATAGGAAAATTTTTGTAGTTTGGCTAAATATCTCCATAAATAATGTATCTCTAGGCAAGATATTGGGTTGTTTAGTAATATTGTTATTTGATGGGGATAGGATTCAAAAAGGAACGATATCTCAGGATTTGCAAATATTGAGGCAACTTGTACTACTTTCTCCACATGTCAGGATACAACGCAAAATGGATGGCAACACTCTCTAAAATGATTTTTTGTGAGTTTCCAAATATACAACAAAAGAGAACGAGGTGGGGGGGAAGAGACAAATATAGTTGCTGATAATTATAGAAGAAGCCTTCTGGCACACCCAGAAATAGAATGCAAACTCTGACTCATAGGTCTACATCCTGGCCACAGCACCACACTGCATTTCTTAGAGACTTATTTTTATTGAGTAAATGCATATTTAATAAATATTAAAATTGCAATGTATTTTAAAGCTTTCACCAAAAATCTCATTTTGAATACTGTTGAGTTTACTGTGTTTCTACACATTTTAACGTCCCAGAAGAAAGGCCCTAGACCTCAAGTTACATGATTTCACTACTAATGCTTACTATTTTATAAGTCATTTATATTAAACTGAGCTGGGCTAGAAAAAAAAAAAAGTCTTTTCAACATATGCAACTGAAACTTTGCAAGGGTCTTTATTTTGTTAGGAAATACAACAACACAAATGATGAAGGTGTTTCGATGAACAGAGATAGTATCATGCTCTTGTGAATGAAATTAGTTTAGCATAATAATCCATTAACATAGAAGAAAGCTCTGTGTGTCCCTCAAGCTCGTTATCCGTTCTGTCCAACTTCACTACATTTAGGAAGACATTTTGTGAGCAGTGTGAGGATTTTAATTAAATAAGCCTGAATTTAAGCAATTGTTTTCTAAGAAATATATGGGTTTGGTGTCTTAAATCCATCTCCCATGTAGGTCACTGAGTTCCAGAAGCTCATTTGCCACTTCTTTCATAAAAGTATCAATATTCATTTGGGAAGTACAGGAAATACAGATCTAGAGGCTCATATGCATGCAGGTTTGTAGAAATTATATATACACACAAACTTTTTGTTTGGAGGGGGGGAAACAGCATAGTCTTACATTTTCAGAGATTTTAATAGATAAGAAACTCGATAATCTTACAGGTCTTTCTTTCCAACCTTAATGAAACAGAATCAAACATGTAACTATGTAACTAATATTAACAGGTGCAATATGTTTAACCAACAACACTAACAACTTAGAAAAACTGAAAACAATTATGAACCACATCAACCAAAAGAAAAAAAAACAGGAACAGAAGCACCCAAGAGATGACTAGAAACATTCCACACTATATGAGAAGTCTACAGACAGAGAAAGTGGAAAAATAGCCACACTGATCTTATGGAGGCCCCCACAAAATAACAGGGCTGCTCCTCAATTTATTCCAACCAGAGAACTACCTCACACTCCCACAGGCCAAGGGGTTATTACAAGTTTGGATGGCAGTTGGGAACATACTACACAACCTGAGAATTTGCAAGTATTCCTTTTCAGAAAGATGACCCAGAACACACATGCTATCACTCACAAAAGGGGAAAAACCTTTCACTTAAGGCGAGCAGCAAAAAGGGAACCACTCACTCTACAGGATGATAGATCCAGCCAGTATCGATCACCAGAGGCAAACTCACTCCATCCCCTTCCTTTGTTGTATCCCAATCCAAGAGGAGACCTCCCCCCCCAGCCCATCTACTTCTAAACCAAAAAAAAACCAGCTCACGTCGGCGGCGGGGACCCTTTATACCCCAGTCGAGCCTCACCTGTGGCCAGTTCTAATTAGCCAGCACACAAAAGGCACTGTGAGGCCCTGAAGCAAAATCGTTTGGTGTTAGTGGTTGTCCTCATCTAGTTTTTGGTAGGTTTTTGTCAAGTCTTTGGTAGGTTTTTGTCAAGGCAGATGTAACTGCTTTGACTGTCTGGAAAGTAACTTGGGAAGGAGAAAAGCGAGTGCAATTTTATATTCACTTTGCAGAAGTATGTATAAGTTTTTTAAAAGTGGAAAAGGGTAAATATATTTATAACTGACGGAAGTGTTCTGATTGTGGTTCATTATTTTAAAATGTGTATAAACACAGGGTGAACTCTCAACATAGTGCTCATAATAAGATTTTGATGAGAATACTGTTCATTGCTCTGTTTAATATTTATGAAATAAGCATTTACTTAGCCTTTAAGTGAAGCAGTGTGGTTCTATGACCAGAATGAAATGAATATAAATAACGTAACTTAGAAACTAAGAGCTATATAAAATATCTAAAAGTAGGAAAAGGGAGCATGATGAAAAACCTCTAGTCAGTAGAGTTAAAAACAATGCAAATGAGACTTTTAAGTAAACCAAGAACAAAAGAAATCCTGAGAACACTGTCAGTCCATTGCTTTTTAAATAGAAATTCTGTTCTTCTCTGTCTAGGCTCAACTGAGAATTATACTGCAGCAACCTCAGTGCAGGGAGAGGAGGTAGACTTATCCTGCTTAATGAAGGGAAGGCAAGTAGTCTATCAGAAACATGTTTTTCCTGCTGTGGGATGATACAACTAAGCCCTATGGTGATGAGGATGCTATGATAGTTCCCATACCAGTACTCTGGTCACTGCTGCATAACTGCTTCCTTAAGTGAGATGTTTCTAAAGGAGCACATCCATGCAACTTGCATTTTAGACAGGAGCTGATTTCTTGCTGTCTTGAGTTTCCTGGTGGGAGCTAGGTCTCAACCTTTTTGATTGTTTGTTTTCTTTGAAGACTTCCTGGAAGGCTGTGTGGAGAGGACCTCTAAGATCTTGCATTCCCTCCTCACCTCTAACATGCCAACCAGACAGCTGGAAACAGCTGCTCTGTTAACCTTCCAGCAAAATGGTAGAAAAACAGAAATCTGGAAGTTCAAAGAGTACTGGCTTGCAGGCTGCCAAATGCCTGGCCCCTTAGCAATCCAAACTCTCATGTGAACCTGAGGAACTGAGCCAAGAAGGATACTAAGGAGTTAGGAACACCAAAGGCCACAGAGTCTTCAGTTATAGGTCACAGAATCATGTGAATTTCTCCAGAGTCATAATTCTTGGCCTTTCCTTTACCAAGAGTATTTCTTGATTGGTCTTCTTGATCTTGATTGCATACTCAGAAGTGAATGCATTGCAAATCCTATGCAAAATACTATTTACACACGTCCTGACAGGAGCTAGAGGAAGAGGTAGCCTGGGAGACTGTTATTTTAATGGAAGTGACACAATCTCTAGCCTCCTCATTGAAGAGGAGGCAGGGAGAAGGAGACCAACCAAACAAAAAACCACAGAGTGCAAAGAAGTTTTAGGCAGAGTGAGGTAGAAGAAAACAGCGCATCATCCAAAAGTGTTATTGCAGATGGCAAAAATATGATGGGAATGGTATTGCTAGTCCCACAGACAAGGCACAAGATGTTAATGCACTCATCCAATGCCCATGTGATCCAGACGATGGTTTGGTACGGCTGGAGCTTGGAGGTCAACTGTTGGATCACCAGTATGGCAGCACTGCTTGTGCAGGAAGAGCAAGTTGCTTGTAGCATGTCAGTAGAAAATGGAAATCAGAGGAATTTCTGTAGGATCTGTAGTCAGAGGCAAGTACTGCCTGGAGTTCCTGTATGGAGATAGCGGAGCACGTCTTGGAGCCATCAGTACTGGTCATCACCTAGTACCTACCAATATGCTCTTCAAATCTACCCTCAGTTTCACAATACCAAGGTCTAGAGATCTTGTTTCCATTTTGACAGACACTACCTACGCATAAGGGTAGAAGGACTTCTCTGCACAGAGTACGTTGGTAGACACAAGAAAAATTATTTTTAAACAACCATCAAATAGAAATTGATTTATGTGTGTCTTTCTCGTCCACAAAAAGCACAGGCCTTTTTTTTTAAAATTACTTGCATGTAAGCTTTCTGTTCCTTCTCCTAAACAGTGCAGTGTTGGTCAAGGTTACTTATAGTCTTGCTTAGTTCCGTCTCGGATTTCTAGTTTCTCAGTCAATGCACTGTCCATCTATACCCATCTATAGGCAATGTTTCATGTGATTTGGCAACACCCGGAACTTTGTCAAGTCCTTCCTTTTCTCAGGACTTCTTCTGACTGTGTGGATTTGACTGTCACACCGTTGTGAGTCCTATGCCAGTGGTAAGTATCCAGCTCAATTCCTCACAACATGCCTGAACTAAAACCCTCAGCACAGTCTTCCAAAAATGGCACCATCCCAGCTTTACTTTGTGGCATACTTAATTCTCTTAAAGCCCAGGGCATTTCAGCAATGTTGGACTGGAAAATCAATGCAGCTTTACACTGCATTGAAGGTCATGTCTGAAGGTCTTTTATATTAAGCTCTCATAGGCCCGTCTTTCCAAAAGTGATGCGATTTTGGAGGTTTCTGTTTTAGAGGTGCTTAATAAAAAAGGCTGTAAAGAATTCATTTTCTCCGAAACTACTGTGGATCTGCCTTAGAAATCAACTCTTACAGAAAGAAGAAAATAGTTTAACAAAGAAAAAAAAAGACAAATGAAAAGAGGAGAGGGGAGCGAAAACTTTGGGTCACTATCTCGATGCTTTCACTGCCATAATTTTCCCCCTATTTTTTTTTTTAAAATGTTTGTTGATGAGTGCATCAAATCTCTCTTTTCCCTTCCCTGTCTCTCTTGGAATATGGTATTTGAGCAGTTACTTCAGATACATGTATTTTAAACTATTTACTTTAAATTGTTATTTGCATACTGCTAAGTATTCAAATGTAGTTGTAATTACAATGGTTAGGAGTAACAAACACCAGGAGACCATCTATCAAGCTAATTTATCTCCCTATCTGTATCAGTATCAATCCAGTCACTGTTCTTTTACAGTATCAGAGATAATACGGTGTTTACAGTGTAATATATTTGCCAGATGCATGTTAATTACGGGAGAGGAGATTTAAATGTGTCTTTGGCTGGTTTCTTCATTCAGCTATCTTGAGAAATACTCAAAACTAATTTCCATTAAATACTGTGCTATTTACTAGTGAGGATGTAACTGGTCATTAGTGACTCCATGCTGCTGAATGCAGCTCTCCACTTGTTCATCATAATTCTTGGGGAAGGTTTGCTTTAAAATAGGAAAAGAATGCTAAAAAGAAATTTATGGATCATTGTTCCAAATCTGCTGCCTTGTTGCAAACACTAGCATTGGCTGACATTTATTTTTAAGCTTAGGATGTGAGTTTTAACAGCTGAAGAAAAATCCATACAGGAGCAAAAGAAACACATTTTCTAACAGAAACCTCAGGAAACAGGGAAAAGAGCAGTTAAGAGTCCAACTAATTTGGCATTCTCTTAAAAACCTAGGCCTGGATATTCTGCATCATAAACCAGGAAAGGAATCTGGAAGATTTCTTTTACACCTTTTCTGTCTTCATTTTTGTGCCAGCATGATGTGCAGAACTGTCTGAAATAGGACAGGGGTGGCTTCCCCTCCAGTTTAAACATGGCAAAAAGACTTGCTGCTTACTCATACCCTGTGCCATCCTATGCTGTTCCAAAGAGCTTGGGTAAAGAGACCTGATGTGCTCGTTAAGGTAGCTGTCAGCACCTTAGCCTCCCTAGGGCTGAATTTATTTAATGAGTCATTTTAGGATGTACTGACCTTGCTTGGTAGGCCTTCCTGGGTCATACTTTCACAGAAATGAACTGTTCTTGAACAGTTTATCCATTCTGTAAGACAAAAATAAGCTGCTTTTTACTGCAGAGGAGTACTGTACATGTTCTTTTCCCACCTAGCTATTCCATAACCAGTATATTTACTGCACAACCAGTATATTTGTTGTGGAAGTTGGGAGAAAATGTCACTTTGCATTACTTTCATAGTTCCCACATTTTTCTTTCACAGTATCTCAAGATACTGTAGCAGAATGCAGAGTCTTTTTCCCCATGGACGTTGTGATAAAAAAGCAATAAGTTGCATTTACTCTTTTTCTATAGTACTTTTTTTTTTTTTTACTCTCCCCACAGCATCCTGGCTGTTCAGGAGCGTGACAAACCCTGTCTTGCTGGGAATGAACTAGTGGATGCTTTTTTTGTGAGAGTTCAATCCTACTTAAGACATACAGTGTGAATACACACAAGGCAGCAGTTTGCAAAGAGGGTTATTAATGGGCTCAAACCCATCAATATATCGATCCATGGAAATGAGTGGTATGGAAAAAAAAAGCAATACAAGCCACCTCCATGAATCACTGCACTTTTGGCAAATTCATGTGCTTAATCACTAGTGAGAGCTGTCTCTTTTAGGCAGACTGTCTTGCAAAGGTACCAAATGATCTTTCTTCTGATGCAGAATTCCCTGTTAGTCTTTTAAATAGACTCTCCTCTCCAAAACAGCATATGAAATATTCCTTTAAATACATAGACACCTAAAACCTACCCATAAATTGATGCTAACATGCATATCAAAGTTTTCTACGGATCTGTATAGTGCCAGAAGCACTTTTCTTTTTCATAAAATTCTTAATGAAGCTTAAAACAGCAACTTCTAACGTCTTTACTTAGAGATATAGCACCTTGTAGATTTCTTAATAAATATACTCACTGAATTCTTTAATTACGTACAAAAAGGTTTATAGGCTTATATACACATCAAATTAATAAAGTGATGTTATCTAGTCAAATGACATTCTAGCATGTGGGGAAGATCTATTAAAATAGGAATGAGGCCCTGGGCTGATTCTGTGAACTCTGACTGCTCTGAGAGAAGCAATGAAATTCATGACTTACAAGAAAGCTGTCCTCTCGACAAAGAAGCTTCCTCACATTCCAAAAAACGTCTGTTATCTTCAGGAATTTTTTGATTTTCTTATTTGGGCAAATGTTCATACTTTTTTGGCATTTTAGGTTAGGAAGTACTGGCCAGGTACGGGTTACAGAGAATAAAAAACTAGAGGAAAATTCCATTTTATACCCACGCAATTGCAAGTGGGGAGGCTTGTGGTATGCGGTATTAAAAGAAACGCATATTCTTTGCAAGTATAGGGTCTTAGTAATTTCCTTTCTTCAAGGAATGATAATGCAGTAAATCATACACCTATGAAGTTTTATTAAATATTTATCGTAAAGATTTACCAGCCTTATTAGTTTCACCTCTGTCAGCAGTGGAGCTTTCACAAAATGGAATGTGATTTCTATTTTCCACTTCTCAGCCTTTGACTACAATGCATTAAGGCAACACAGTGATTTATTCTTCCAGATGTGTTTTTCTTTCTTTGAGCATAATTTTCTTCCTGGTTTTGTTTAATTTTACACTTGACTGAGGTGTATAAACTGAAGGAGCTGAGGTAGTTTTGAGAAAATATATATGTGGATTACAAAATGCTTGAATTGTCATTTTGAGAAAAAACCCACATTGCAACTATAAGATAATTATCTGGGGCCTGAATACAATTTGTCCGAAGAACCCCATGATTCATAGCAGTGGCACAGCAGTGGTATAAGAAGCACTTCTCCCAGCTTAAATGAAGTGATGGACTCCAGAGATAGGTGCTCCATTTCTAACTTGACCTCAGGCTTTCTGACTCATGTCAGACAGAGGTGACCAGCTAAGGGCTTAGGGAGGAAATGAGGAGTGCAAACATTGTTGAAGCAGACTCTTTCTTTGTTTGTCTACTACCCTTGTTTCCTAAGTCTTTTCAACTTACATAACACTCAACTGTGGTTGCCTTCCACAGGAACCTCCTGTGGTTTCTCTTACTAATTTTTGAAGGCACCAACTGGTAGCAATCAAATCTGACAAAAATGTAGAGAACTTGGGAGGAAAAAAAAAAAGTACAAGCTTCATGTACATAAACAGCTATCTGGAAAAGAAAGTACCAAGGGGAAAAAAAATACAGTCACAATGGTTGGGGTTGGAAGGGCCTGCTGGTGGTCATCTAGTCCAAGACTCCTGCTCGAGCAGGGCAGCCTAGAGCTAGTTGCCCAGGACTATGTCCAGATGGCTTTTGAATATCTCCTAGGATGGAGACTCCACAGCTTCTCTGGACACCCTATTTCAGTGTTCAGCCACCCTCACATGAAAAAAAAAATGGTTTTCAGTTGTTGAGGAGGATTTTCATGTGTTTCAATTTGTGCCCATTGCCTTAAAAATGCCTCAGGCTGCAACTATGCTAACTATGAAGTGAGAGTAATGAGTCAGAACTGGAGTTTTGATTGCCTTTATTATGCAGATAGTAAGTTTGTTATTTTAGGTCAATATCCTAAGTACTACTCTGTGCAATGGGAGACCTGCTTTCTGCCTTGACCTATCCATCTTCCTCAAGAACCCTAACAAGATTTCAGTTTTTTTTCAAGGCAGCAGTGGAAGTTTGCTGGGCACTTCTGGCATTTTCTAAGTGAAATCAGTGCAGAATTGTTAGCTTAAGGCATTTTTGAGGTTAATAACCCCAAAGATATTCCCAGCCCTTGCAAGTTCTGTTCCCCACAACATTATATGTTACTGCTTTTGTTTGCTATGGGAAACTGTTGAGCAGTGATGCGTCCAAGTTAAGCATGTGGGCAACAAAGCTGGTGAAGGGCCTGAAGAATAGACCTTATGAGGAGCGATTGAGGGAGCTGGGTCTGTTCAGTTTGACGAAGAGGAGGCTGAGGGGGGATTTCATCATGCTCTACAATTACTTGAAAGGACATTGTAGAGAGGTTGGTGCTGGTCTCTTCTCACAGGTAATTAGGGACAGAACC
Source organism: Apaloderma vittatum (assembly GCF_000703405.1). NCBI lineage: Eukaryota > Metazoa > Chordata > Aves > Trogoniformes > Trogonidae > Apaloderma > Apaloderma vittatum. The sequence goes on from NW_009698286.1 coordinate 107,594, forward strand.
AGGGGGAATGGTTTCAAGTTGCAACAGGGCAAGTTTAGGCTGGACATTAGGAACAAATTCTTCATGGAAAGAGTGATCAGAAACAGGAACAGACTGCCTAGGGAGGTGGTTAAGTCACCATCCCTGGATGTGTTCAAGTGTCATTTAGATGGAGTGTTGGGTGATATGGTTTAGGGGTGAACTTGTAGTGTAGGGTCAATGGTTGGACTTGATGATCCCAAGGGTCTTTTCCGACCTGAATTGTTCTATGATTCTGTGATTCTATGTGCTGCCTCCAGGCTCCTCAGCTCCATAACTGCGTCTTCCATTGACTTGCTGAAACATTGACCACAGGAGTGGCTTGTGTCTGAGCACAGGCAGGTTACAGGGCAAGCCTCCTGAGATTCTGCCAGCCCTTTTGTGGCCTGCATCTCTCCTGTGAGGAGTGTCTGTCCTCTTCTGACCTGAGACTATGGCATGTTCTACAGACCAGCGTCGTACTCCCACGTCTGCTTAAGGATCAGCATCCTGCAGCAGCAGCACCAGATGGAAGATTTAGACTAGCACTGGGTAGCTGGTGTCCATATGCACCTTCGGTCTCATCTTGCTATTGTCCTGGCATTTACTCCTTCTGTGGCGGCTGTGAGTTTGGAGCTTGATTTCGGACCGCATGAAAAAATACTTTGTTCTGTTTTGAATTCTTCATAGATTTAATTTTCCCACTATTTATAATATCCTATATCAAATTAATACATTTGTTTGTAAAACACATGAAAAGCAGCATTAAAAGGTGTAAATAACACTAATTCTGTAAATGAAGACAATGATTCTCTGACTAAGAAGGTCTGTCTTGACTAAAACCTTATGCCATTGCCTGTACATTGAAGTAGCTATAAATACTCCCTTCCTAGGTCCCTCATCCTTCTGGAAGTCAGATAAACATCCTTCTGAAAGTCAGATAAAGGAGGGAGCACGGCATGGATGTGAAGGAAGGGAGAAGCAGCCCTGCCTGCGTCCATGGCCCAGAAAGAGGCATCCAGGTAAAGCTGCTGATGTAGGGGTGGCAGAAGCTTCTCTTGCAATGACCCTGTTCACCTGCTGGGCTTGATTTTTACATCCTCCTAACCCAGTCCTGGGCTGCCTCCTTGCGCCTCACAGTTGCCAAAACTCTTACTTTGGTGATTATCCAGTGATTCCCAAGCCTACACTGAAGAACAGCAGCCCATATCAAACCAGCTTAAGGTCACAGGCATTGAGCTGCTTTACTGTCGAAAGCTAAAACAAAAAGATTAAAAAAAATGGGGAAAAAAAAGCAGTTGGCTGCTGTGCAGGTGTTACAGGACATGTGGGATATCTTGCTCAGAACTAGCTCAGATATTGGTTGAGGGATCAGCTCCTTTTAATACAAGAATGCATATTAAGTTTCTCTATTAAAATCTGTGTCTTCATTAATTCATTTATCCACACGTTCAGAAAACAAATTCATTTAGTGGGGCAATTCTCCTTCCCTGGGCCTTGAATTTCACTTCCTTACCTTCTGCTACCTATGGCTTTTCTTTCAGTTGGGAAGTAACTGTTTCTGACAGCTCATTAATGGCTCTCCTATATTGCGGTTATGAATAAGAAATGTCCCATTTGCTTTCAGCTGGTGCAGCTCTTTGGGTATTTATTTGTGAACTCTCTATTTGAGCTTTTCATGCCTTTCTAGCTAAACCCTCCATTCTTTTAATGTTTTGGATTTTCTGTCATGTCCAGAGTGCACACCATCCACAAATTAAAGGCTTGTATTACATTACTACTTTTGCTTGGTAAATTCAATCTGCTTTAATCATAGCTTAATTCCCTGCCTCCTCTTTTCAAGATCTGTTCTCTCATCCAAGATGCAGGTACTCAAAATTGAAAGCCTAGCTCTTCAGTCTTCTATCAGTGAAAAAGTCCTCTATGCTTTTCTCTCCTTTATATAATCTCTGCTAAAACACATCTCTTTGTATATGTATTCATATATTTTCAGATGGAACATGATATTCCCCTTATTTTTGCAATGCAGCTTCATAGTCAGACTCCTCTGTCCGGCATATCTGAAAACTATGACAAAGTCTGCTGTTATCATAAGCCTTCTTCCTTACAGCCCCTACTTCCAGCTACAGAGTCAAGTGCTGTCCTCCAGAGTTTCACTACTGGTGGGCATTTTTTTAAATCTCTTTGATCACTGGCACCACGTGCTGTCCATTAGTTGCTCTGACTCAAGAATTTTAACAACTAACTGTATCTTATCGCATCCTAGTTCCAACAGACCAGCACAGTATATTACAGGTCTCTCCATAAAACAATGACTCATTGACCAATTCATACTAGGAATTTCTAAGTCTCCTTGCAAGCTCTGTAATGTTAGAGCTGATTCATTTCCACTACATTTTTTTTTTCCTTGAAACTATTCTAAATTCATCTCTGTAATGTTTGGTGGTGGAGCTGTTTTTAAAGTGGTAAAAGAGCTTCACCTCAAATACTATTCCTTCCATTGATACTGTTATACATTTCCTATGAGAAATGGAAAGGCATGGAAACTTCACAGAAAAATTGTGTCTTAAGAAAACCTTCAAATCAATTTTTCACTATTGCTTCCTCATGACTTCCCCACCACTCTCCCTCCCAATAGCTTTCATGTGTATATTCAGAAACTCTGCAAAGGTTTTTTCCAGATAAGAAACTGTCACTCTATGCAATCCAAGTCCGAGGTGCTATGAGTTTTCAGGAGCTTTTTATGCATTCCCACCACCGACTTTCCCAGAGAGAGGAGATAGCTAACATTTCTTGCTTATTACCCCACACAGACCAAGGGAAAAGAATTCCTCTACCATTTACTGAGCAAGGACTACAGGCAAGCTAGAATGGCATTTAAATATTCAAAGTTTTATCAGATTTGGTAGATGAAATTCTGATTATGGTTTACTTTTATCCACGGTGGTCCTGAAGCTGTGTTGAGCTTCCTGCTGCTTACTGTCTCTGAATCTGGTTGCCAAACTCTCACAGGGCAGACCAAGTATAGGGCTCCTCAGTGTCCCTAGTACAATCTAAGGTAGGAGTCATTCTATCCTACCCAGAAATCTGCACAAGAGTGCTGTGCCAAGGCTCCCAGGTAACCTTCATCTTTAGATCCCTCTTTGCTAGAGAAGGAGGGAACTGCTCTCTCTCTAACCCTCACTGTGTAGCAATGTAACCCTGTCAGAGACTGCTACAGCAAGTAACCTGCAGGTGGAAAAGTTCACAGGAGCACCTCTGCCTTCCTAGAGGGAAAATACATTTAAAATGTTTACACTAACACAGCTGATCTTGCCTGAAGCAAATTAGGGAGTGCTAAGTGCTACTGCTGTTTCCCACAGCATTTTGACACCATTTCCCACAGCATTTTCCTGGAGAATAGGGCTGCTCATGGCTTGGATAGGTGCACCTTTCTTGGAGTGAAAAACTGGCTGGAAGGTCAGACTTGAGAGTGGTCGTGAATGGAGTTAAATCCAGTCGGTGACTGGTCACATGTGGTGTTTCCCAGGGCTTGGTATTGGGTCAGTTCTGTTTAACATCTTCATCAATCATCTGCAGATCGAGTGCACCCTCAGTAAGTTTGTGGATGACATGAGGCTGCGTAGGAGTGAGGTAGGGAGACTCTACAGAGGGAACTGGCCAGGCTGGATTGATGGGCCGAGACCAGTTGTATGAGGTTCAACAAGGCCAAGTGCTGGGTCCTGCACTTGGGTCACAACAACCCCAAGCAGCGCTACAGGCTTGGGGAAGAGTGCCTGGAAAGCTGCCTGGTGGGAAAGGACCTGGGAGTGCTGATCTACAGCCAGCTGAACATAAGCCAGCACCGTGTCCAGGTGGCCAAGAAGGCCAACAGCATCCTGGCTGGTATTAGGAACCAGGGCAGTGATCGTGCTCCTGTAGTTGGCACTGACGAAGCCACACCTCGAATCCTGTGTTCGGTTTTGGGGCCTCACCATAAGAAAGACATTGAAGTGCTGGAGTGGGTCTAGAGAAGGGCAATGAAGCTGATGAAGGGTCTAGAGAACAAGTGTTATGAAGGGCAACTGAGGCAACTGGAGTTGTTTAGACTGGAGAAGGGGAGGCTGAGGGGAGACAGTATTGCTCTCTGCATCTACCTGAAAGGAGGCTGTAGCAAGGTGAGGGTCGGTTTCCTCTCCCATCTAAGAAGTGACAGGACAAGAGGAAATGGCCTCGGGTTTCACCAGGGGAGGTTTAGATTGGATATTAGAAAAAATATCTTTAGTGAAAGGGTTGTCAACCACGGAATCAGGTGCCCAGGGAAGTAGTGGAATCACCATCCCCAGAGGTACCTAAAACACATGTAGATGTGGCACTTAGGGAAGTAGTTTAGTATTAGACTTGCTGACCTTACAGATTTGATAATGAAGTTACCACAGTGAATTTCTCCTTCCAGAATTGACATAAAAATCAAGTCTTATGTAAAGGTCGTCAGGAAAAACACGCCTTTTTATTTTTAAATTGACACATAGAAGGTGTGTTACTATTTCTGGTATGTGATAACATGAATAGACAGGACATAGTCCTTTAGCCCTTGGTCTTTTCCAACCTAAATGATTCTATGATGATTCTATGACTTATTCTATGCTGGTGGTTACTTCTCCCACCCTATCCTCTGGCATCTTGGAACTGGGAGAGGCCACTGACTCAGGGCCACAGTGAAAGAAGCCTAGGACATGGTTGGAAGCCTGTATTCATGTGAATGGGACTCTTGGAAGAGTTCCTAAATGATCCAGGGCCATCCCTGTCTCAGAGGACACCGGACTTTCGATTCATTTGCCTGACACACATTTATGCTGTGGAGTCACGGGTCAGAACAATAGGTATTGAGTGCCAGCGAAAACCTTCTGAAGAAGGTCGAATTAGTGGATAAAGGTGCTTGTGTAATGGGGCTCAGGATGTACAGACTCTTGAAGTATTGATAGAATTTGATGTGTCAGGTGGAAAACAAAAATGATTTTCATTGTTGGTTGGAGCGAAATACAGAACATTCAAATTATTCACAGAAAGAATGTGCTCCTTGTTGACATAATCAAATAATAGAAAAATACATACACCAATTCATTTGGCAAATTCCCTGCTCAATATTTAACAATTTCAAATAATAAATATAATTCTTTTACTATAAAAATGGAAGTAACTTGAATATGAGCCTCCAATTTTCATACTAAAGGATTATGTCCTGTCTGTTCTTGTTATCACATACCAGAAATAGTAACATGCTTTCCACGTGTCAGTTTAAAAATAAAAAGGCATATTTTTCCTGACAACCTTTACATGAGACTTGATTTTTAGGTCAATTCCAGAAATCTGATTCTTCATGCATTATTTTCTGAAAGCAGAAATTCATTATGGTAACTTAGATTATCAAATCTGTCAGATCATGCATGAATTTAAATATAGGAGTGGGAGGAAATTACATTGTGGCTAAGATGTATAAGCATAAGGGTAAACTGCACTTAATACAGCAGAAATTGACTCTGATTAACTTACAGATATCTATCTCTTTTCAAATATAGTCAACAGACTGTCCAAGCAGTGGACACAATGTAAACATGCAACCATTAAGTAATATGCGTGTTCCATTGGGATATTTTTATTCTCTTTCATGTTTTCACTTCACTTCACTTGTCATAGTAAGTAACATTTTCATTCATGCTGTGGTTCAGTTATTTTGCAAGCAGGATGTGAAATCCAGTGCAAAAAGAATCTGCTGTCAGAGCTAGGAATAATTTGTTCTGTTTATAGGACTTGCTAAGTTTTCTATTTTTTCCTAATATCTGTTTATTAATTGGATTTAGATAATGAAATACTAAAAAGGAACAATGATATAAAATATTAAGGTTCTGTCAGATACTTTAACACAACAGAGTAGTAAGAATTTACAGTTATCTTAAAATATACTTCTCAGTGTGGGAGTATAAAATGATATTGCAATTGATTCTCATTTTGTGAAATTGCTCATTGGTCCAAGGTTGTCAAGGACAATGAGAATTGTGCCTAAATCTGTGATTAGGAAGCAGGAGGAAAATGACAGAGAGAAAATCTGAGTTGACAGAAAAACATTAGAAGAACTGATGATGGAAGGGCTGAAGATGTATGAAATGGAAAGTGGCATCATTAAGCCAAAAGGAGCATTTAAAGTTGAGTACATGGGCTGAGAATTTACTGGACGCAATTAACGATGATCTGATCTAAGTTCTCCTGGTGTCAAACCACCCTCACATCACTGCAAGTAAGGTTGAAGTCTGATCCACTGTAAGTCAGTGGCACCTTCCTAACAGAGTAAACAGTGAGTCAAACGCAAACCTAAGTAAAGAGAGAGCAAAATGCAGTCAGCTGTGGTCCTGATCCTAGTTTGACCGTTGGGAATTCTTGACACAGAAGTTAGAAAAACGGAAGGTAGTGACAAAAGGAAAAAGAAGGGAACCTATGAAGATTCCTTCATAGGAAACCTTACAGAAACCTACAGAAAGTAGGGACTCTTGCACTAAGGAGGAGAATAAGAAGTAACGGAAAAAAATGAAGGCAACTTGAAGGGGAAAACAAAGAATGGGAATATAATGACTTAGCAAAATGCCTTTTTTTGGCACGGTGATAAAGGCAAAGCTCCAGCTGCCCCCCAGATAGGTAAAATAAACACATATACTTCAGCTTTTTCCCTTATTTCCATAAAGCATTAGTATTCTGTAACTGTATTGGTCTCATGGGAACTCTTTTTTTTCCTCCTTATGTTACTTTTTTGTGCAATGCTTTCTTTTCTCTTTCCAGCTGTCATACCTCTTTCGGTTATTTTTGTTTCCTTTCTCTTGTTTCTAATCACCATTCTGTCCCTTTTGCTTATTTCCACACTTGCTTCTTGCTTCACTCCTAGTTTGAGTCTCCTCTCTTTTTCTTTGGCCCTTCCTGCTAGCACGAACACATACAAAGAAGTAAGAGATACTTGTTACCTCCACCATCACTTCACCACCACCTCTCGGCTCTGAACGCATTAATAAGCCTTTCCAGCCCTAACCAGCATCATAGAATCATAGAATGCATTGGGCTGGAAGGGGACATTTAAAGGTCATCTAGTCCAACTCCCCTGTAGTGAGCAGGGGTGTCTTTTAACTAGATCGGGTTACTCAGAGCCCCATCAAGTCTTACCTTGAATTCCTCCAGGGACAGAGGCTCTACCACCTCTCTGGGCTCACCTGAGCGATCAACCCACCCCACTGCCTATGGCCACACAAGCTTTTTTAAGCTCAGCCCAGAGCCCTCAACTTCTTTTTTAGCTATGGTCCAGGAGTGCTGCCACAGTTATGCCTGGCCATGGATGGCTCTGATCTGGACTCCGATTTTCCAGCTTAATCTCAGACCTGCTCTGTCATGATGAACTTGCCCAGTAGTCACTGGATTTGTTCTTGTCCCTGACTTGCAAACTGATTTCACAGTAAACTTGTCTAATGATCTGGACACTTGCTTGAACCCAACCATGATTTCTAGACCTGTTTTGTTAACCTCACTTGGGTGTTGCGGGATGAGTGCTGCAATGTTGGAAGGGGTTATCCGCCTTGGTTCCTTGTTCCCTGTCCTTGAGGGAGCTGCTGGTTCTTGCTGCTCCTTGATATGTGGTCTGCTGAGTTCTAGGATATTTCCTATCCTCTACAAAACCTAGCTTTATCCTAGAAGTTAAGAGTTGCTTTCCTAAAAACAAATAAGAAAATTATTCTCTTCTGATTAATTAATATTCCAAATGCCAAAAATTAAAAATCTCACCAGAATTAAAAAAAAAATAAATAATTTCTTCCTTAAGAAAGTCGTGCTAATAGTATTTTTTTACATACACACTAGAGACAGCCTGTGTACCTGTGAGAGGGGCAGGAGTTTGCCACGTTTTGCTATTCTATTTCATTGGCTTGATCCTGCCAATGGTATCCTGTAGCATTTGCTATGAGCTACTGTACATGTCTTCCAAAGTCAACAACCCTATTCTTATTGTCCACAATGTGTTTTCTGTAAGTACTTGAGATGAGTTGTAATCTCTGACCCACTGTATATGATGGGAAGGACAGACCTGACAAATGAAGAGTGAGCTTTGACTTTTTTTCTGACAAATGAAGAACACGGACTGACAGCCAAATGAGAAATCCATTCCAGTCTCCTTTTAAAATGGATGAACTTGTCAGTAATCTTCTTGGTCAGATAAGAATTACCAGTAAGTCTGAACAGATACCCTACCAAAGTTTAACAGGTAAACTAATGTTAAGGGGGAAGAGCCAATGTCATTCTGATGCATGGAAAAGAGCTTATGGAGGTCAGCCTTGTGTGTACGGTGCCAGGTGCCAAAAAGGAAGCATGCTCACTTTTAAAATGCAATTATAATTTCAGAGATCATTGAAATGGAATATCATTTTGAGAACTTGTTGGTTGTTTCCTGGAAGAAGTATGTTCAGTAGTGAGAGACAAGTCACTTTGCGTAGCTTCTGGCAGTTCTGTGACATAGCTGTTGAAACACAGACAGCAAACAAAACTGGAATAATGTGGCTTTCACAAAAATTATGGAATAGTCCATCAGTCCTGACCTGCATGATATCCTTGGAAGGACATGGGAAATAGGCTGATGCTGTTACTCAATAGTACAAAGCAATTAATTGAGGGGGAAAGGGGGCGGGGAGGTGGTCATCACTGTCATCTAGAGATATATATTTACCAATTTATCCCACGAAGCACTGTTCACAGCTTAATTGGCTGCAGTATAAATGAATGTTGATATAGTTATGACATCCTTCCCCAAAACCCCTTGCAAGCCAAGATATCACAAGTAATCTTTAATACTTTGAGCAGTTTTGACGTCAAGCAGACAAATACAGCTGTGACTCTGGACTCATGATCACAATAGGCACTTTCTCTGATAGAGGGTAGAAACTTCCACATTAATAGAGAATTTAAGATAACAGCTACTTCTCTGCTGAAGGAGAAGGGATTTCCCTCCATAACTCCATCATTTGTCTTCCTGGTTTCCAGCTCAGCTGCTCTGCCTCAGCCTGGAACAAAAGATTTGCTCACAAGTGCACATTATTAGCTTAGTTTATGTTAATTAAAGTTGGTATGTAAAATTGTTTCCAGATCTACCACAATGCTAATAATTTAATAGGAAAACTATGATAATGCATGTCATACTTCTATTAATATGTAGTCAGATATTTAAAATTCCTGTCAGTTGCATCAAACTGCAATCAAATAGCAAACACAATTCATTTAATGTCACATAGTATTAGGATTGTTTAGCATTTTAAGCACATGCAAGCTAGTATGATACAAACATTTTCAAAGAAGCCTTTGATAATAATTGACAAAATGCAGAAAAATATTAACAAAACTATCGGTAATATGTAAGATCATAGGACTGTTTGAGTTGGTCATCTCATCTGAAATGTTTCCTTTCTGTGTTGTTTGATTTTTTTTTTCAATTTAAAAGGCTGTTCTATCTTTCATTTCCTGGTCACATTTTTGGAATTCTAACATCACGCACTTGCAAAATACCTTCTTTCACAAATATAAGAAAATCATACTATTACAAACCATGGAACATATGTTTCTATTGTGTTTGTACAATAGAAAATAAAGTTGCAGGGCTACACCCTTTAACGGCCTGAAATTAACTTTCTAACACTAATAATAACAGCATCTGCATGTATCACTAGCAAGGACAGAAAGACTGGCATCATGCCTCTTTCAGACATATCACTAACATGCACCATTTAATCGATGTTCGGTGATTTAGAGTTGTTCTTCATTACATCCCTATCCAGAGAAGGGAAGAGAAAGAGAAGAGATTTCTGTAGGAAGGGACCTACAGTGATCATCTAGTCCAACTGCCTGACTAGTTCAGGGCTAACCAAAAGTTAAAGCATCTTCTTAAGGGCATTGCCCAAAAGCCTCTTCAACACTGACAGGCTTGAGGGCATCAACCACATCTCTAGGAGCCTCTTCCAGTGTCTGATCACCCTTTCAGTAAAGAAATGCTTCCTAACGCTCAGTCAAAACCTCTCCTGGCTCAGCTTTGAGCCATTCCCGTTTGTCCTATCACTGGATCTCAGGGAGAAGAGATCAGCACCTCCCTCTCCATGCCCCCTCCTCAGGAAGCTGTAGAGAGCAATGAGGTCACCCCTCAGCCAAACTAAACGAGCCCAAAGTCCTCGGCTGTTCCTCACAGGACATTCCACCCAGCCCTTTCACCAGCTTTTTTGCCCTCCTCTGGACTTACTGAAGGACCTTCACATTATTCTTGAATTGCGAGGCCCAGAACTGCATGCAGTGCTCAAGGTAGTGAGGCTACGCCAAAGGTTCACCTCGTGTTGGCTATAGCATGGCTCTGGGGGGATGATACTAAGCAGTAGTGGAGAGCTGTAGACATCTTCACCAGGTTGAGGGGAAAGCAAGTTGCTCTTAGAATGAGTCTACTCTGAAGCAGAAATTTTAAAGACATACTACTGGGAGTCAAGAGTTAGTGGTGACCTGGTTCATACCTCTCAGCAGTACAAGGACATTGAATCCATTATCGAAACTGAAGTTTTTATCTCTCTGCCTCAAAGATTACTTTGCTGCACTGTCAGCATACATGATTTGTGTGTTTCATAATGAACCAAACACAAAGTACGTCTTCCTCTAGACTGTCTGACTGAAAACTGGAGGAGAGCTGTCCAGCTTTAACTGTTTGCAGCAACAGTGACACCCTGAAGCATGTAACAACCTGCGAGGAATGATTTTATTTATGTCAGTTTAGACGCTCTGTCTTGTTCTCTCGGTAATCTTTCTGACCACCTTTGGGTTTTGATCAATTTAAACTATTAACTATAATACATGTGTACTGTCTTCTGGAAAAAGGATTTCTACAGGAGCTCTTTATGTAATAAAAATATCTGATTTTAACCCTTGTCATGATTTCCATCCATTACATTCAAGCTGTAAAACTAACTGTTTCCCAGCATGCAAATGACTTGAGTTCCCAGTTATGCTTGTACATCAGACATCAAATATGCAGATCCTGTGACATGGCAACTGAAATGCACATTTAAAAAAGATACGCTGGCATTTAAGCAATTTGTATCTAGGTGTTCCCAAATACCACCAGTGTGTGTGCTTTTCATAATCCAATTATAAAGCCATTCATCAAAGGGTTCTTCTGGAGAAGGGGAATTAAAAATAATAGGTCTGTGCAAATTTGACAAAGCCTATAGGCCACAGGGTTATTAGTGACAGTAAAACCTGCCCTGCTGTTACTGGGCATGGAATGGCTTGGAGAACTGGTAATTGTCAGAGCCTCACACTGGATACTGGATGGACCTGTGTTTTGCAGTAAATTTGCACTTCTGCAACAGTATAAAATGATTCATAAATATTAGAAGCCAATGAGAGTTCATGTAAATACATGTTAACTGAGATGCAGTTTCTTGAAAATGAACTGAAATTAAAGAAAATATTTAATAAGATAATGTATAAAACATTACCCCCACTTCAATGTATAAAACATTTCCCAAACTTAGTTATTGCAGAAATACAGGCTCCAAGCAGCACAGAGTTTCTTTCCAATGGCTTTACTTTCCTTTGTGTGGCTGTGAATAATTTTGTATATATTTGATTTTAAAAAAAGAAAGAGATGTGATCCAAATCCTGTAAACTCTTGGGTTCAGTCATTAGACTGCTGAACAATTCGATTCACAGAAGAAACTGGAGAAGAAACGGGTAGAAGCTGAGCCTGCACCAAGACAGAAGAGGATCTTTTTCCTCTGGCTCCTGTGAGAAGCTCACATCCTCTTATTTCTACTTCATATGAGAGATCTGGAAAGCTCATTATTCCTGCAGTTCCTCTGCTGCAAACCCATAGGAAGCACCTCTTTTGCTGGAGGGAAAAGAGTTCAAATACAGGACAATGGAATTGTTGTTCATGTCATCTTCTATTTAATAAATGATGAATTTAGCAAAGATGTCCCTATTCCAGCCAATACTTGGGTTCAAAATATTTTACCCTTTCCTCTATTTCAGCCAATAGTGATTGGGAAGCTAGAGCACAGAGATAACCGGGTGTGCTCCCGAGAGCCCCCGTGGGAGCGCTCTGGAAGTGCCTGTGAGACCAGAGCCACTCTCTGACTGGAGAATGAAATGGCCACTCCACATCCCCCGTCGCGTTACACACGTGGGTGGAATTGGGCGGTTTGGTCCTTGTGACATGCTCAGCCAGGCTGCCTCTGGTGCCCACAGGGACAGCTGGAGCATAAACTCACCTCCCAGTGGGTACCACAGCCAGTATTTAGGAGCAACCGTTGCACACTCTGGGACTCTCCACTACTCTCATTCCAGATGGTTTAATCTATTGCCAGGTATCAACAAATGATACTGGTTTGAGTAAGTAACTTTCCTAGCACCAGTTTACATACTGATTTACTACATGTACTATTTACTACATGCACTTCTGCTTATCTCAGTGTAACAGTGATGCTGAAGCACAGCTTGTGTATCAGTTGCAAGTTGTGGATCCAACAGTTTGGCCTGCATTTGCTCTCATCATTTATAGGACTACACTAATTCAAAATCACAAGTGATAAACAGACATGTTTACTTACGCTGTAAGATAGATATACTTACACTCTAGAAATACAATACTTTATAAAAGCTCATTTATTTCCCTGCACTTAAATACTACTTTTTTTTTTTACTTATTTCAATCTAGACAGTGAAAATATAAAAAGATGCCCAAAGTTTTCATATTTATCCTCTTAAAACCACTTTCACAGGATTTATTTTTAGTTGCATAGTATTTCTGGGGGTGATAAGTCGTGTACAAACTTGCTTCTGCAGCATCTAAAAGTTTCCTGGATATTGTCAGCTGTTTAAGACAAATGTGACAGTTCTCACCAACAAAACGCTGCGAGCAGCTTCCACTTGGATCAAGAATGAACATCCTCCGCTGGCGCCGCTCTCTGCGAGCCACGCTTCTGTGTTAGAGGCAAGGCTGCAAGCAGTTTTACTACTTTTAATGGAAATTTAGTCCAGCCCTCAGCCTCCCAGCTTGTTGCTGGCGCTCTTCTCAACGACACTGACCGACACCGATGTGCCACAGGCACCCAGCTACCAAAGCGCCGGCGTGACCACGTTCCAGCGCTCAGACCCGAACTCCCCTTTACCCCAGGGCTGCCCAGGGGCCAGGAAAGGAAGGGAGGGGAGCTCCACAGCCCAGAGAATCCCGCAGCCCGGAGGGTCTTGCACCGAGACGCCTTGGCAGGGAAGCCTGGAGCCCTCGGACCCCGCACCGACACCTCTTCGCTTC
>NW_009698287.1:0-4066 GCF_000703405.1 Apaloderma vittatum
TTCTATGATTCTATGATACATATGCCAGGACGTCAGTGATAAAAACACTATCTGCTTACCTAAAGAGTTTATATTAACTTGGGCTTCCTTTGATGATTTCACCTTTTCTACAATCAGTTCTGCCTGCTAAAGACTGGACTATACCTCAATCCTCAGGCAAATTACCTTTGCTGAATCAGATCACATCTACCAGACTCAGTGGCCTTAGAGATGTCTCCAGCTGTTAGCTTACTCCTGTTCTTATGCCAGCAGCAACTGCAATCTTTGAAATGGCCTTCCAGGCCACGTACTTGGCTGCCAGAAATAAAACACACTCCAAAAATACATAAAGTAAGTTTAGAGGAATCGTGTGCAGAGGTCCCCAAACAGTACACAGAATTCAGTGATAGCCATAAATATCCAGCCACTTATTACAAAGACTGAGTGAAGTTCAGAAGAGCACACTGGGAACAAGCAGCTCTTTAAGTGGATGTGTCAGGATCTGCCAGGGATTCTCAGGGCAATCCAAACCCACAGCCTACAGGAGCACAGCAGTTCTCTCTGAGTAGTGCCGTTGCTCAGTTGACCATCACTGCTAAGCCGATGTCAATCAGGAGATAGTGGTATCAGTGAAGTCAGCACAGGTATGCCAAGCAGAACACTTGCAGTCATTCCTTATATGGACAACAGGTGACAAACAGAGAAGCAGTTACATGTTTGATGGTGCATCACTGCAGCTTTTTGAGAAGGTAGCTTGGTGTCAAACATTTTTCCACATATGTCTTGACTTGGAGATAAAAGAGCAAGTCTGCGGAGATGCTTCTCCTCTGCTGGCAGCACAGACAGCTGGCGTAAGGGCTTGTTTGGAGAACACCGGTGCTGCTGCTGCTGCTATACAGGGCCTTGGCACACACATAGACTGGACAGCTTCTTGTGTTGGTGTTCTTGAAGCTGAACATTTCAAGCATGCTCCTGATTTAGTATAAACTCCTAATTAGTGTAAACCATGCATGCCTTGTTTTTCTTGGATATAAGTGCTATAAACAAATAAGGGGCTCAAAAAACCGTGCTATCAACAGAAAATGATGACTTTCTGTTTAAAAAAGGGTAGGTTTTGGTAGGATTCTGGTTTTCAAAAGAACAAATCCTACTCATGAAAAAGGAATATTAGAGATGCAAAAATGGATATATAATGAAATAATAATTGCTAGCATGGCTTTATAAGTTTATTATGAAACCATTTCAACTGCCATTATCCTGTCTGAAAGACCCACTGCTGTCTACAATTCAGATGCTCATATTTAGACTTTTTACATGAGTTTTGCTTCATTTTCTTCATTACTGGAAGCATTTGCATGATAACAGGGTCTTTGCTTTTAAGAGTTCATCAGCCCCTGCCACTTAGTTCCCACTTGAAGTCATAATCTTCTGTTTATAATTTCATAATTGTTTTCAGTAGAGGTGATTAAAATCTCACAAACATAGCATTATTTTGACTTCAGGCAGGGAATAAGCAGCAGATGAACTCTAAAGGAACAAAGATGATGTTTTCATGTAAATAGCCCAACTAGTACAAAGTGAGGGGAAGAAATGAGTAAGTGGAACACAGCCAAATACAATATTTTTCACTGTTTTCTTTTAGGCAACAATAGCTCTTTGAAACCCATGCATTTCAGAACCTTGTATCTTCCAGTAGAATCCTTCCCTCATCTCTTACAAAGTTTTCTTGTTCTCCACTCTAGATACATGTTTCTAGGGACAGGCAAAATATTAATTAATGCATTTATTAGGCACAATACTCTCCTATGCCTTAATTGACACAAAGTTCAGAACTTTCAGACAAATCAATGTTTGAATTTCACCCTTGCAGAAGCACAAGTCAGGTCAATGTGAGCATCAAATGTGTTTGAATATTCTAACAGGAGGCACTGAAATTAGGAGTTTGTGCAGCTTTTCTTTGCTCCTGTGTGGTCTGTAGAGCAGGCTCACAGGGCTCATCCAGCTGTTTGCACAAATCCTTGTTTCTGGCCCCAGCTGCTCACTGGTGCTTACCATAAGCATCCTGCTGGGACAGAGACGTGTTTCATACCATGTAAGTGAGCAATACCTGGAAATTCAGTACATCTGGGTCTATCAAATTGGTGAGACAACACATTCAGAGTGACTTCTTCTTAAATATACCCCATCTTCAGATACAAGACTACAGCAGAAAGGACAGATGTTACATTTTCTGCTAAGTTGCTGAATATTAAGATCATTCATTTCCCTAACTCTCACAAACCCAAAAGGAACTTGTCATCTATTGATAAATTATTATCTTTCAGAAACAGTAAGGACAGAGATATTTGCCATTCTTTTATGCACATGATAATTCTTTAAATTCACTAAAAATGGTACTGATTCAGCCATTTTGTTGTTTAGACAGAAACAAGAAAAATATTGAAAAACAATGAGACATTTTGAATTTGCT
This sequence comes from Apaloderma vittatum, assembly GCF_000703405.1. Taxonomy (NCBI): domain Eukaryota; kingdom Metazoa; phylum Chordata; class Aves; order Trogoniformes; family Trogonidae; genus Apaloderma; species Apaloderma vittatum. The sequence goes on from NW_009698287.1 coordinate 2,450, forward strand.
ACTCAATCATAGTTGTCTTGCTACATGTATTAATTCCATGAGGAGAACAGGATTGTGAGAATGGGACATATTTCCCTGGGAAATATGCAAGATCTACCATGAATTTGGATAATGTTGTGCAATTTTTTTGTAAAAAAACCCCAAACAACCCAAAGATAGACTCTGAGAGTTAAGTAAGTAATGGGAATTTTTGGTTATCCTCTTTGCCTGGTGACTCTTCATTTGAAGGTTGAGAGAGGGATTCAGTAGTCACTCAGAAGCAAGATATCTGAAGGGTTACCTCAAGATACCATAGTAAAATAAGTTTAATAAGTTTCTCCTGGCTAGCCCTGAGTCACACTAGGGTTTCCTGACTATAGTTTGTCAGATCCAAGTTTCCTGTAAAAATGTAGACATTGGGTGCCTAATGACAGCATTCACAGGAACCAATTACTTTGGCCAGCAAATACCTCAGAGGGTAAGAAATTCCTAAGAGACCAGTAAAGAAGGCCCTCAGTATTGTACATGAGGTTAAATATTCAGATGAAAAATCAGGTACTGCCCTGGACCCCAAGGAGTACCAACGAAGGAGGCTAAACATCCTGCTGGATGTACAGCAAGGAACACTTGCAAATGTGATTAAAACCCACAACAAATGCATCAGTGAAAAATGAGATGCCTGTGCAACTTTACAGGCAAAGAGCTGAGGGAGTGCACTACTGTTCAGATGTTACATCTCTGTGTTGGACAATTCAGTGTCAGACAATGTTGCCTGAACTTGTAGACAGCTGACAAAGTCCCTGTGCATATTTAGTGTTAGAGTCCTAAATAATTTATTAATTCAGAAAATAATTACTTATTCTGACATTCTTTGCTTGTCTTAGTATGAGACTTTCCAGGAGAAATTTTGTAATTGCAGAAGTTCCCAATTTCATTTTTTAAAGGAAAACTGAAAGAATGATTTTGAAGGGTATTCCTTAAAATACTAACAGTGAATGACTAAAAGGACAGATGTAAGGCAAATTAAAAAAATGAAAAAGGAATGAGGGACCTTAAGTCTAAGTACTCTCTAGGTGAGTTTTTCTTGATTTCAGCTGACTTTGTTTTTTTCTGTGAAGAATCACGTTGTCCCAGTATAGTTTTAGCAGAAAACAACATCAAGAACGTACTACGTCTTTTCAGTTAGATTCACATCCATGACTGAGAGTAAATAACTCATAAATAAATACATAAAATCAGCCAGATGATCCTGGCATCATGGTAATGTATCCTTCATCTCATCAAATGGAGGTCACTTCTGGAAGTTGCTTTTTCTCCTTATTAAAGCCAAACACCATTTGTCTGGCATAATTAAGAAGGGACATATATAAATTCATTTGTGCTGAGCTTCTGGTCTGAGGGCCAAACCTTCTGCAAGTGCAAGTTATTGCAGTTTCAAAGACATTTCATGCTGATCTATGTGAATTGAGGTCCTGAACTGAGTCCAAAGGTATTGCTGGTGGGAGCTACAGTTCAGTTTGGAAGTGTGTTCCCACTTTGGTCGGAACAGTTTTTTTTCTTTGTTTTATGTCCTCTGATGCATTGCTCAGAAAGATATGTAGGGAGCAAGAAGAGGCTGATGGCCCTACATTTCAGCAG
>NW_009698287.1:4097-25022 GCF_000703405.1 Apaloderma vittatum
TATGGAAGAGGGACTTTTGGGAAGTAAAAGGAGATGGAAAAAAGCAAAGATATTCTTTTTGTTATTGTCATGAATGAGAACAATAGTGTGGTAGCTATGGTCAGAGATAAATCTACCTGATCTTAAACAGCTTATAATCCAAAAGGTAGAATATATTGGCTGGAGCTTTTTATCTCAGAAATGTAAAAATGTGCAGATATTTTGGTTTTGTAACTTTTTTTAAACTATGTTGTAAATTGATGTTGGAGCGTGCATTTATATTCAGTCACTAATTGAATATGTGTACAATTTTAAAAGGGAGGGTATGTAAGCTTTCCTAGGTATTGATGCATAAATGAAGAGTCCTCTTGTTTAAAAAGTATCATCTTATAATAATAATAATAAAAAAGTGCTCTGATTTATTTGGACAGATTTGCAAAGATCTTTGAAAGTGTGAAAGAAAGGGTAAGAAGGAAATGTCTCCTTTACAATCTGTTTATATGGCTTTGGGATTGTGCTTTATCTTGACAAATAAGATAAAGATCATTTGACAGTAATCCACTTATTCTTATCTTGCTAGCAACTTCAAACCTGAATTATTCATTCTCAGTGTGAAGTTTTGTTTTCCATTCCAAATTCAGCTGCGTACTTAGCACCCAGCCTCCACAAAAATGTATCCAGTGCAATAAAACACACTTAGTTCAAATTACCTCTATAAGACTAGCAATATCAAAAATTATAAGCATTCCATAAATTAAAGAGCTTTCATGAACTAGTAATATGTCACATAAACTTACAAGAGTTATATAAAAAATAAATATATCTCTATTTTATTTCAGTAACTTTTAGGTTTGAGAAGGAGTAATTGAACCCATGAGCTTTGCTAAGTCCTGCAGGAATTTTTATCTTTATGAGAAAACTCTGAACTCACTTGGGCCACATTAAACTGCAAACATGCGTTAACCTGGACTGTATCGCACAGGTATGTGAACAGGCACGATTTCTGTCTGTCAATCCTAGACCCACAAATCCCATATAACAGATACAATTGTACCACAAGTTCTATAATTCTAGAAAGATTTGATGAAGACTAATATAAACTCTGCCAGTGACAGTGTTACATTAATAAAGCAAATAAGTAATACCAGTCTTTATTTCTGTGATAAAAGTGGTGCTTTTCAAATACAATATATCTTGAATGCTGCTTAGAACTGATCCAAAATGAGACTAGAGTTTAAAATTAAGTATAAAAATTGTATATGAAACCTAATAAAGATTGCTAAGAAGGGGGCTTTCATGTTTCTTAGTAATGTTTGACCATGCAAGCCTTTTCCTCAAGAACTGATTTTCTCCTGCATACTTTTTCTATTTCTCATTTGTATATGTATATAGATTATATATCAGTTAAGCATTAGCATCTCTTGAATTAAAATTAACCAGTTAACACGTGTAAGGTCAAACAAACGAGTTAGAGCAAATACTAGTCACCACTGTTCAAAATTCAGTTCTCTGACATGTTCAAATGTCTCCAGCTCTTTATTTCCCCCCCAGTTTTTGATTTAATGAGATGTCTTTGTTAATGGATACTTTCTCAAAGCAGTTGTATCTGTGCACAAAGTGAAGGTGAGCAATCTCAGATCGGAGGAATGGGATTTGGAAAGGGATGAGCAGCTGAGAGGGGATTGTCACAGGCACAGCATTTAAGCACAGAAGTGGCGGCTATCTTTCCCACTACAGTAAAAAGGAAACCGATAACAATGGTTGTGCTATAAAAAGCAAAGGACCATTCTTCTTTGTCAGACAACCGCACCTCTCTGGCAGCACTGCTGCTGCAGTACACTGCCTGACATTCACTCTGTGTTTGAACTCTGCAGTTACTGAATTTCAATTAAAACTGAAAACCACACAACAGTACCAGGCACAGAGAATACCAAAGAGAAACAAGACGTTGATTTCCTAGGTTCTCTTTGTTTTAGGGCTTTTCTTTGTCTGATTGGGAAATAATGATCTCAGTTTGATGGTGAGGGCCCTGGTATCTACTGTTTCGGTCAGTTTTACCTCGTTAAAGCAGACAAGAATTATGGCAAGTTCTCCCAGAACATCAGAGCTGCCATTCAAACGTGGAAGTTGTACTGGAGTGCAAAATCCCTCCAGTTCCTGCTTCAGTCTGCTTAAAAACACATGTATTTGAGGCCTGAAGGAAGAGTACAATTTAAGAGATATTTTTTGGCGATGAACTCAACAAGGCCTTATGATGCTGCAGCAAACTGCAGTACCTGCAGGGTGCTCATCTACCGTGGAAAGTCTTCTATTATCTCATTCTTTACATGAATGAAATGTGAATACAGTTCCTTCTTTCTCGAAAACCGTTATACTGATTGGATTGTGTCTGGAAGCAACAGAATAGGTTCTTCCACAAAATTATTTTCAAAAGATTGAAAATGTATGGTTTTCCTCATAGGTGTTGATGGAAGGTACTCACAAATTTCAAAGACTATGGGAAAAACGGTAGCTTCAGTAACCTTTAAAAAATGTTCTAAGTGGAGGGGTAAAAAAAAGGAAAAAAATATTTCTTTTTAAAGTGAGTAAAAATACATACTCCTTACTGTGGAGATTTACTGCAAGTTCTTGGTATTGATTGTGATGAGATCATCAGCTTCATGAATGTTAACTCATAAGAAAACAAACACCTTGTAATATAAGAAAATTGTGGAACGAATATTGATAATAAAATGAGCACAATAGATTAGTCACACAGGGAATAACAGATATATTTTCTTGGAACTGTTATTAGCATCATATAAAACCATGTTTTGAGAAATCTCGGTTCTGAGTGAAGGATTGTATGCAAGTTTTTAGCTAAGCAGTAGCCATTATGTTATCACAGAAAAAAAGAAGTTAGAAAAAAAGATGTTTCACATCAGCTGACGACATGTGTGTGTCTGTGTATGTGTGCATACAGTAGCAAGAAAAAGTATGTGAAACTTTTGGAATTTCATGATATTCTGGTACACATTCATATATTTACCAAAAACTTTTGAACAGGTGGAAAACTGGAAAGAGTTGAGGAAAACTTAAACTAAAAAGCTGCTAATTCCATTTTTCTCTCTCCTTATGAATCATATCAATATTTTAATCATATCTCAGTCTCTCTTCTTTGGATTGTCTAAGACCTATTTTCTGATTCAGTCTGGCAGCTCATCTTTTAATGTCATTTTAATAGACCTTGTCTTTCTTTCATGGAGCAGTAAAAGTAAAGGTTTCATTGTAAAAGAAAATTGCCTCACTTGCACTGAGTTTTCTAATTACTGTATCTGATACCACCCCTGGATGTTTAGAGAAGGGGAAAAGAGAGAGGAAATAAAGAACGTTATTAATCAACCCTTACTGGTAATTAAGGTCCTCAGTGTTTTATTGATTTTTTTTTTCAGTTTTACATACCTTGATGTCAGATGAAAGCAAATGACAGGAGAAAAATCTCAGCTGCATAGGCTGGTCCAAAGACAAGTCACGTATTTTAAAAATGTGAACCTTTTATAGCATTGCATTAAGGAGAATACAGGGCTGTAGACCTGTAAACACACCCATTTTCTCCCGAAAGTTTTTTTATGGTAATACAAGGGAGATCCACTCAAATGACACATGATTTCAGCAAGTATCACTGGACTCATTATTGAACTTGGATTTGTGGTCCCTCCCATGGATTTGCTGAATTCCGTACTTGCAAGATTGAGACAAGAACAGGGTGCTTCAGGTTAAGATGAATGAGTAGTTTGCCTATCTTCATGGTCACTGCGAAGGTGACCTTTTGGCAAGAGTGAAGATTCAAATTTGTGTGATACTTTCCTGTAGAGTCATGAGATAAGAGGAAGAAGCTGGGAAGAAACGCTCCCTACTTTGTGAGGAAATACATTAACACTGCTACAGCAGGAGGATGGCAGGCTACCTTGATGACAATCACTCAAGGGACAGCTACAAAGGCAGGAAAATGCTCAATTTTGTGACAATTTGCTGCTTCTGATTTCCTTGTCTCACCATTTAAATTACACAGAAGCCCAACATGTAATCAGGGGTCTGGTAAAAATTTGCACAAAATTAAATATATGAATGCAGTTTTAAAGTAAATCTTGATGGATGATATGAAGAGATGAAAGGTTATTAATGTCAGAGAACTATTGATCTGCGCTGTTTAATCTAACATTAAGTTTCATCACACTTCTTCATTTTACCAAGATTACTTGCAGAATGTGAATGTCTCAGAAAACGTACTGCAAATTTTATTCTCCCTGCACTGTTGGGGCCTGTATCGGCAATTGCATTTTTCATCACATTCTCATGAGACTATGGCACAGTTTTGCCTCTAATTTTGCCTCTAAAAGGAAAAAAGAAGCCATGTTAATGCTAGGAAAACATAATTCGAAACCTTACAAAAAATGTAAATACAATTTATTTTGGTTTTCTTAATCCTTTTAAAAGAGAAGAATTGAACTCAAAAAGTTGTTTAACTGTGTGTAGAGATCATGATGGAATTTAATTTGATTGAGTGACCTCATAAAATTATTCACCACTGCTGTGATTTTTTTGAAGGCAGCTCAATAGAGTTTGACTCCCAGTTCCCATTAGAATTTAATGAGAGCTGGGCCCGTAAGTCCCCCAGATTCCTTTGAAAATAACCCAGCCCATGACAAAATAATACAGTTCTGTGCATCCTTAATTTTTGCCAGTTTGTTCGTGACTGGAATATTGACTGTAACAGCTACTGCCAAACACACGACTCCCATCACTCTTGCCTGCTTTTCCATTATGTCATAAATAGATTGTACAGCTCAATAGATTATACAAATAGATGGGGCTGGACTACTTGCATGGATTTGCTGGAAAAAAAATCTCACAAAATAGTAACCAAGCATCTAAGTTCCTTGAACAAGTTAATTGTATAAATTTTAAAGGCTCTTAAACAAGAAACTTAGAAGAGCGAATGAGGACCAAAGCAAGAAAAAGTCCAACAGTAGTAATTAGATCCAATTCAAAAGTAAGTCTGACTGGATAGTTTTAAAGTGTTTATGCAAGAAACCTGGCAAGTGTGTAGTACTGAAAATGGAAGTTCAATTATATATTTGGAAAAGGACAAAAACAAGCAAGCAGAAACATTTATTATCCTGCTAAGCTGAAAATGCATTTAAACTAAAATGAGAACTGGGTTGACTGAATAAGGAATAGGAATAAAGAAAGTGAGTTGTCAAAGTAAAATATATTTAAGAATGGCTTGAGTGAAATCTTAATCTTTGATTTCATTTTCTTGCATGTTTGTATATTTCTTCCCAGCAGTGAACTCATTATGACATTTGACAAAAAGGTAAGGCACAGAAAGGAAGAAAAAGTGCTGATGATTCAGTCTCCAGGCTCTCCACAAAATTTACTGGAAAGCAGGATGCAAAGTCCTGCTGTGGTTTGTCATGCTATTAGAAGTAATTTATTTCCCAATACTATTGAGGAAGAACTGGGACAACTCAGGACAGTTATTAGAACACTTCTGTGCATCATTATTCAATAGAAAGAAAAAAAAAGTAAGAAAAAGAAAGAAAAAAGGAAACTGTGGTAGCACGTTTCACTAAGGTTAGATTATATAGTCATTTTATTAAAAGGTGTCCTTGTTTAAGCTAAACAGAACAAATTCTGTTTAGTGATTTTTACTTTACTCCTCTGAGAGACTGCTTTTTCTGAAGTTAGCAGCATGTTTTTGCAGACTGTATCTGCTACAAGCAGTGATAACACCTGATGTTCATAGTTATTGCCTGAGACTGGGATGCAGAAAGGCTCTTGCTGATACTTATTCCTGTAGTAACCAAGGTCACGGCTGGCTCTTGTGTGCTACGCTGGGGGTGCTGGGTAGTAAGAGGGGTCACAAGGAAGTGAAATGTTGCACCTCTGGTGTGTTACAGACAGGACAAGTGACCAACAAGTGTATTCCATTCCATATACTTCTCCTTTATCCTTACTTCCTCTGGGGCCTCAGGGCACTGGAGCTCCTGAGGACAGTCTCCAACAGTGTAGACAGAGGTAAAGAAGGCATTCGGTAACTCTGCCTTCTTTCTGTCCTCTGCCTCCAGGGCACCCACCTCATTCACCAGAGGGCCTACATTGCCTCTAGTGTTAGTTTTGCTGGCAATGTGTTTGAAGCAGCCCTTTCTGTTGTCCTTGACCTCCCTTGCAAGATTTAACTCCAAGGAAGCCTTAGCTTTGCTAGTTGCCTCCCTAGGTCCTCTGACAACAATCTTATACTCCATTCAAGTGGTCAGCCCCTCCTTCCATGATCTATATACTCTTTTCTTCCACTTGAGTTTGCCCAGTAGTTCCCTGGCCAACCATGTGGGTCTCATGGCTCTCTTTCTTGATTTCCTACCCATTGGGATGCACTTATCTTGAACATAGAAGAAGTGATCCTTGAATCCTGACCAACTCTCTTGGGCCCCTTTGCCTTCTAGTATCCTGTCCCGTGGGGTTTTCCCTAGCAATTGCTTGAAAAGGCCAAAGTTGGCCCTGCTGAAGTCTAGAATTGCATTCGTGCTTGATTTTCTCTTCCTACTGCACAAGATCCTAAACTCTGCCATCTCATGGTCACTGCAGCCAAGATTGCCCTCAACCTTCATTACTTCAACCAGATCTTCCTTGTTGGTGAGCACAAGATCCAGCAGCGCTCCTCTCCTTGTCAGCTCATCCACCATTTGCATCAAGAATTTATCATCGACGCACTGGGGGAACCTCCTGGACTGTGGCTGGCTGGCTGTGTAGGCCTTCCAGCAAATATCTGGGTAGTTGAAATCCCCCATGAGAACCAGACAAATGTGAAGCAATGCCTTAATGACTGATGAGATAGTTCTTGGATGATGATGATGAAGTTCTCTCCAAAACAGGTGAGCTAACACCAAAAAATACAAATACACTTGCTTGAAAATATAATGATTACATAATACTGTGGGGTGGACAGATGTTAAATTGACCTGAGATTAAATGAGAGATGAAAGACAGATGGAAGGTCATGATGAGTGCACTTGACAGTAAAGTGAAGAATCATATCTGATGGATATCTTCAGATGAATGTAGACGTAAGGGTGACAATTATGAAACTTTGAAATACTGTCTTCCAGTACACTTGTATTTTGAGTCTGTCAAGGATTAGGGCTGGGCCAGTCACTAAATGCTGACAGATGCTTTCCAACCCCCCTCCGTTCCCAAAGGGAAAGGGAATAAGGCAGAGAGACTTGCAAATTGCAGAACTGAAACGGCTTTCATAAAACAATAATAGAACTAACATGGAAATAATGAGGATAAAGAAATATGTACAAGTATATACAAAGCTGATATTGGACCCAACTTTTACCCCAGACACCGATCACCACTGGTGTTGCAGAGCAGACAGGCATTGCTCAGTAGCAGAGGGGAGCTGGATACAGCAGCTGGATTCACAAACCCCAGATTAGGACCAAAGGCAGAAGAACAGGAGTCCTCCTCGGATGCTGGCCATTAGAGCAAGAGGACTTAAAGTCTGTGATCTCTCAGCTTTATACTGAATATGATGTATATGGAAAGGAATACTTTTTTTAGTCACGTGTCCTGTCCACTCCTCCCCCGCGGTGCAACTTTTACTTCCTTGTGACCCCTCTTACTACCCGGCACCCCCACCGTGGCACACAAGAGCCAGCAGTGGCCTTGGTCACTATAGGAATAAGTATCAACAAGAGCCTTTCTGCATCCCAGTCCCAGGCAGTAACTATGAAAATTAAAAACACCTTAATTTCAGAAAGTGAAGCCTCTTGGAAGCGACGGAGCTGAAAAGGAAAATCACTGAATAGAATTGGTTCTGTTTAGCTCAAACCAGGACAGAGTTTACTGACTTGGTTAGAGATGGTGGCACAAAGTGGAAGATTACTTTCTACTTGTGAATCAGAAGTGATTGTTCATAACATTGTGTTAGACGAAGGGCGATAGTATGGGAACAGTCTTAGGAATAATAAAGTTTTCATTCGTATCACAGAACGTGTGAAACAAATTATGGAAAATTCTGCAGCATTTTGAACATACCTGGAAATGCTTCTAGAAAAGTTTTATTTTTTTGAGAAAACATCATTTGTTCCCTTGCAAAAGACATACTCCTGTGACCATTTATAATCAGCATCGGGTTCCAAAGTTGAAATCTTTAGTTGATGATATAAGAAAGTACACACCAGAGCAGATAGAGCCTTAGTTTCTTAAGAACCTTTAGTAATTTCACATATTTGGATTTTTTTAGTGATTTTTATGTATTTTTGAATCTCCTGCATGATGATGGTTCTGATCTCACAAGCTGCTGTGTATAGGCAGCCTCTGACATCAGAGAGGGTTGCTGCTGGAGCGAGAAGGACTTCATGCAGATGGAAAGGTCAAGCTGCACAAAATAACTTGGAGATTCAGAGGCCTGGCTGCAAACATTCGTACCTTAGACCACACCAGAATTGCCTTACGAATACAAGAGACATTTAAAATGACACCTAGCAAAAATTGGTAAAGGTTTTGTATGGGACAGTCTAACATCATCTAGATTGAGGCTTGAGGAGCCATTAGAGTAGCTCTAACTTTTTAAAATTCTGGCCTATGACATTAACAAGAACAGCTTTAAAGTTGAAGGGCTCACTCTGTTTCGTCGCTAAACACTGCACCATCTCTTTGAGAAGACAATTCTGATTTGAGCAGATGTGATCTAACAACAAAAAACACACTTTGTTTTCCTAACTGAAATATTTATTTGTGTTTGGATCCTGGGCAGATTGTAGCTTTATCTCGCAAAAAATCGTATTGTTTCTCTTTGTCTAACTACTTACTTAGGAAAACTGCAGAGCTTGATTTTCTGCTACGTAATTTGAGTAACAGTTAATGTTGGACTGTTCACTTCCCTACAAAACCCCACTTCCCTACAAAAACCCCAAATCTGCATAGAGTCTGCTTTTAAAGAAATAAAATAAGGTAAAATTTAGAAGTTCAGCCTAAGGATAAAGCAGAATTTCAGAACCTTAGTTGTCCACATTTAAATGGTTCCAACTGAAGAGCGATTTCTTTAGCTTGAATTTGTCTAATACTCCATTAAAAACAAGTGTACATTATCATTGAGCTATTACCAAGTGACCACTATAATCTTATTTCTAAAATTTTTCCCTCCAATTTCTAAAATTTCTAAAATTTCTAAAATTTCTAAAAAATTTCCAAAATTTCTAAAATTTTTCCAAAATTTCTAAAATTTTTCAGCAAGGGTGGAAAAAACTTTCCTAGCTTAAAATTCACCTCAGCTTTCTGGATTTTGCACATTTACCATAGACATCCACAGAATTGAGTCTGTGTTTAAAATTAGAGTATGTGGAAGACGGGACATGAGAAACACCCTGAGAAACATGGACAACATGTCCTCAGAGTGCAAAACTAATACAGGCAGACTGCAAACAAAAAGAACAGACATAGTGAAAGAGATATAGATGAGAATAAATCACATGAGGGCAAAAAGGTGTTGTCAGTTTCCCTATCTATTTAATAAGTTGTTGGAAATAGGTTTAGTCAAAAAATATGCACTAATAGCTAATTAACTATCTACTTCTAGATTCTCATGTCATTATTCATCTTTAAAAGTTTCTGATATGGTGGTCATTAACAAGTTCCATATTTTTCTAATAGCTCTGCCAACCCTGTGTTATGACTGCTCATTTATTGACCTTTTGCCATGTGGTTTGATCAACTTTGAATTATCAGCATTTAAATGTGCTAACTGAATATTGAAGTCTCATAATACAATGTTGTTTGTAGTAAAATCATTAATGTGATAAGATGCAGATCAAAAGGAGTGTTCACCAAAGTGAATACAAATGATACAATAGGGAATTAATATGAGAAGATGAAACGCAATGAAAAACAGACTTCTATTAATGTATTAGTGAGCATATTAACGACAAAATTGCTAAAAGATATCATAGAAAATCTCTACTTAGGAAAAATCAGTAACATTTCCCAGAATATAAATATTTTCATAAATGAGGCAATTTAAAGGTTGATTTGGTATTTTTTCCTACAAGTGTGTGTCAAATTTACTAATTTGTCAAAAGCACTAGTTTACTTAAATTATAAAAGAGATAAATGCTTATGGTAATAAATGGCGTTCCAAAAGCTACTTTAGAGTGATGTGCAAACTACTTTCCTCTAGGCTGGTGAGTCATCCATTCAGTGGATAAAGAACTGGCTAGAAGGTCTCACTCAAAGATTTGTGGTCAACAGCTCAATCTCCCCCTGAAGACCAATGACAAGCGGTGTTCCTCAGGGGTCTGTTCTGGGTCCAGTGTTGTTCAACATCTTTGTCAGTGACAAGGAAAATGGCATTAAGCGCACCCTCAGCAAGTTTGCCGATGACACCAAGCTGTGTGGTTCCGTGGACTCACTTGAGGGAAGAGATGCCATCCAGAGGGACCTTGACAGGCTTGAGAAATGGGCCAGTGCAAACTGCATGTGCTTCAACAAATGCAAGGTCCTTCTCCTGGGTCAGAACAATCCTAGGCATAAATACAAACTGGGCACAGAGTAAGTTGAGAGTAGCCCTGAAGAGAAGAACTTGGGGGTGTTGATAGACAAGAAGCTCAACATGAGACGACGGTCAGCTCATGCAGCTCAGAAGGCCAACCACATCCCGGGTTGTATCGAGTGTTGCCAGTAGACCAATAGAGGTGATTCTTCCCCTTTATTCTGTTCCTGTGAGACCCCACCTCAAATACTGCATCCAGTTCTGGTGTCTCCACCATAAGAGGGACATGGATCTGTTGGAACGTGTTCAGAGGAGGGCCACAAGGATGATCCAGGGGCTAGAGCACCTCTGCTATGAGGATAGACTAAAGGAACAGGGATTGTTCAGTCTTGAAAAGAGAAGACTCCGGGGGGAACCTTATGACTTCCTTCCAATACCTGAAGGGAACCTACAGGAAGGCTAGGAAGGGATTTTTACAAGAATGTCCACTGATAGGACAAGGGGAAATGGATTTAAGTTAAAGGAAAATAGATTTAGATTGGATCTTAAGAAAAAATTCTTTAGTACGAGAATAGCAAGACTCTGGAATAAATTGCCCAGAGAAGTTGTGGATGCCCCCTTGAGGTGTTCAAGGCCAGGCTGGCTGAGGCCTTGAGTAACCTAATCTAGCTGGGAGGCGTCCCTGCCCATGACAGGGAGGTTGGATTAGATGATCTCTAAAGTCCCTTCCAACCTAGGCCATTCTATGATTTTATGAAGTAGTACAACCTTACGCCCACTGTATTGGGTTGGCGTGGCTGGATTTTGGTGGCAGCGGAGGGGGAGCTGCAGGGTGGCTTCTGCAAGAAGCTTCTAGAAGCTTCCCAAGTTTGTTAGAGCCAATGCCAGTCAGCTCCAAAGAGGGACCCGCTGCTGCACCAAGGCTGAGCCTATCAGTAGAGTGATAGGAGAGGCAAACCTCGCCTATCAGTAGAGTGATAGGAGAGGAAAACCTCTATGAAAACGTATTTAAGAACGAGGGAAAATGAACTGCACTACTACAGCTGGCATAGAGATGAAGGAGTAAGAATTTGTGAATGCACCAAGGTCAGTGAAGAAGAAGGGGGGGGAGGATGAGCTCCAGGCATCAGAGCAGAGAGTCCCCTGGGTTGTGGTGCAGACCATGGTGAAGCGGGTTGTCCCCCTGCAGTCCATGGGCGGGGTGTAGATGTCCACCGTGAGGACCACCTTGTAGATGTCCACCGTGTAAGGACTCCACACCGTGTGGGTGGATGCCTGAAGGGGGCTGTAGCCCGTGGGGAGCCCGCGTTGGGGGAGCAGGTTGCTGCCAGAACCTGTAGCCCATGGAAGACCAAATGTCCACGCTGGAGCAGGTTGGCTGGTGGGACTTTTGTGACGCTATGGGGGACTCATGCTGAAGCAGTTTCCCCTGAAGGACTGCACCTCAGACTCACAGGGGGTGGGTTGCCCCTCGTGAGGTGTCTCACGTTGGGCAGTTCGTGATGAATTGCCCTTCGTGGGACGACTCACACCAGAGAAGAGAGCGTGAAGCTTGTCTCCCATGAGAGGGACCTCACAGTGGCCCTGGGGAAGAGTGAAGAGTCCTCCTCCGGAGTGAAGAAGCAGTGGAACCAATGTTGGATGAACTGACTGTAACCCTCATTCCCTGTCCCCCTGCGCCGCCCAGGGGGAGGAGGTGGAGAAATTGGGATTGATGTTAAGCCCAGGAAGAAGGGAGGGATGGGGGGAAGGCATTCTGGTTTTTAAGATCTGTTTGTTTTTTCTTACTTCTCACTACTTCTCTCTGATTTATTGTCTTAATAAATTTAACTAATTTCCCCAAAATCAAGTCTATTTTGCCCGGGATGGTAAATGAAAGTGATCTCCCTGTCCTTGTCTCAAACCTTGAGCCCTTTGAAATATTTTCTCCCCCAGTATAGCAGAGAAGTGGAAGTGAGAGAGCGGCTGTGTGGGTACCTGGCTGCCGGCCGGAGTCAAACCACTACACCCCACATACTGAAATCTAATCCAGTCTGGGGTTTGCTAGATCATGTGTACCCTTTCAAAGGTGTCTTCTTGATAAGGCTGATCAGGATAATCCTGATGTAGGTGATATAGAAAAACTTGATTTCTAAAGTAGCAAGTTACGAGCTGTTCTCTAGTGAATGGGAAGGTATTCCCCTAGTGTTATATTAAGAAGTTCAGAGTCTCAAAAATGGCATTGCCCACCTGTTACAGTTACGTTTAATAGGATACAGAAATATCATGATACCAACATCAGCTTCCTGATCCTTTTCCCAGAAGAAAACAAGGAAGACAGAGAACACACTAAGCTTTATCATTAATGTCATACTTCTTCATATTCTTTCTCTCTAGTTGTCCTCAAATTAATTCTGTTTGAATCTGGATCCTTATAGTCTTTAAAGACTTTCTAACAACATTGACAATACGACAGATGTTTTTGTGCATAGCTGTAACTCAGAACAAAAACAGTATATTGCTGTTAAGATATATATAAATATCGAAAGATACAGCAGGAAAAATATATGGTCAAATGTAAAGATAATACTATTTCCTACATCTTCTGTATTGTGAAATACAAAAAGTTGCAGTCCTAAAAAAGTGGCAAAATTCTCCTGTTTCTGCACAAGAAAACTAATATTGTTCCTTCTAAATCCATGTCTGGCTTTTTAGTAGTGTAGATTGGTGAAGCAAATTGCTAAATTGAGCCATAAAAAATATTTTACTTGTGTGTGCCGTTTCAGAGAGAAGATTGGATAAAATGAATTTATTCTGATAATGTGAAGCCACACTATGTATCAGAAACTACGTAGTGACAACCACACTTGAGTTACAGTAAAGGTTTTCAATGTTGCCAACATCATGTAACTTCTGATTTAGTTTAATAAAACTGAAATGCTTGATAACATTTTATGGTTATTGACTGAGAATTTTATAATCTATGTTAACCTAAAGCAACTGAGATATGTGTATTTTAAATTTATATGTGTATTTTAAATTTATATAGGCCAAATATAAGGACAACATCAACAGGAATAAAGTTAGCAAGTAGAGAAGAAAGTTTTTAGGGGATTGTTCAACTACAAATCAGTAGACTCACCCAAGATAATTAATTACTACCCTGGGTTAATCTGAGTATCCAAGGCTCAGGACTGAGAATGACTGGAAAATTACTTGAAAAATTTAGAAGCAAGCAACAGGTATGAGAGGAAGTGAAGAGATTCATACCTGGAGCTGTGATACATAACCAATGCTGTATCTTCCTGTGAATCACCAGATACTTAAAAGAGAAAAAAAAATCAACTCTAGCGATGTCTCAATAAAAAAGAAGGCCTCATATCTTTCTCTTTGTAATACAAACACTTTGTAATGCAGCTCAGATTCACTCAGATCTTTGGAGATGGGAACTCACAAATACAGTCTGGAGTGTTTGAGAGTATCTGATCTTCTCTTTTGAAAAATAATGTTCTCAGTTGCAAATCAGTCTTGATGTGGAAGCTGAAAAGTAGGATGCTGCATTTGTTGAGCTGCGTTTGTAAAATAAACTAATGGCATGGACAAGAAAACCCTGAAATACTCACTTTTTAATAAAGAAAAGTACTTTTATGATTAAGTTATTTACATAAGTTGTAAAGGAGTGGAACTGGAGTGCTTGTGCTATAGAGAAGATTGCTTATTAAAAGGAGGGAAAACGGGGTTTTGATTTCTTAAGTGGGGTAGAGTGATACGGGTCTGGGCAACATAAGTTTACAAAGATTTGAAACTGTAAAGTGTTCCTGAAGAGAGTAACTAATGAAACCTGTTTTCCTATGGATTTGTGCTCTAATTTTTTAAAACACACACTGTCAACTTCACAATTACTCTTCTTTTCCCCATGATACCATCTCCTGAGCAAGCAATGGTATTTGTGATGGTTAGCCTGGTGCTGCAGATTTGCTCCCAGGCCAGCTCACTCTCTGCTGCTCTTCAGGTCTGTCTGCCTGTCCTTTGGTGGGGGCAGTAATCCAGTACTTTCCTCCACCTGATTTCTGACTTTTCCTCAGCATTCTCATAGTAACCTATTATTCAGATTCCAACCTCTCTTTTAGAACTTATAAATTACAAAGGTATTGGAAGGCAGATGACAGACAGATAAAACATGAAAAAGCAAACTTTATTTCCTTAGAAAACATGGATAAAAATTGAAAAGTTATCTAGTGAGACATAAAACAGAGAGTGACTGATTTCTATATGTGTTACTGAGCAAAAAATTATTTAGACATGTTGTTACCTGGGAATGTAGTGCTAGTCATGTACAAATGAGCCGGAGAGTGTATGATGTAAAATTGTACATGGGAAAACAAGAAGAGTAAATCAGGCCAAAGTAACCAACATTGACTAACATTTTTCAGCAAAGGTCATATGAGAAAGACATGACCAGATGCAATGTAAGTTAGTATAAAAAAACACAATAAAGCCACTGATCTTGTTCTGAGCCCTTGTCCTGGTTTGAGCTAAACAGAACCAAATCTGCTCAGGGACTTTTACTTCTCAGCTCAGTCTCTTCTAAGAGGCTGCGCTTTCTGAAGTCAACAGCATGTTTTTGCAGGCAGTGCCTGCTACTAGCAGTGATAACACCTGGTGTTCATAGTTACTGCCAGGGACTGGTACACAGAACTGGTATTTCTTGTACTTATTCCTATAGAGGGGGTGCTGGGAAATAAGAGAGGTCACAAAGAAGTAAAAGGTTGCACCTCTGGGGAGTTATAGACAGGACAAGCGGCCACCAAGCCCTGCACCGATGCTCAGTCAGGCACCAGACATATAAGAGAACCAAAAATATGTTCAATGATAATAGTATAAGAAAAAGATAATAATAACCATACCCAAAATTATCGAAATCATCTGATGGGGACAACTTGTCAGTCAAAGAATCATAGAATCATGGAATGGCCTAGGCTAGAAGGGACCTTAGAGATCATTTTAATCCAGCCTCCCTGTCACCAGGGATGCCACCTGAAGAAGTATATTTTCATGAACTGAAACTAAGGCTATAATTAATAAGAAGATCCATCATCCAGTGTCTGAGGTACCTAGACACCCAGTTTATCACAGTATAGATCAGTAGTAAAGACCATAGCACAACAGCAGCTATCACCTTGCACCCAGAATGGATAAATCACAACAGAATAATAACAACAACTAAACAATACCAAAATGTAAATGGCAAGTAAGGCAACATTAAGAAAACTAACTCTGAATGAAAACTTAAAAGGACATGATATAATATTGCACTCAACAATGACATGATGTAAGCTGTCTGGTTTTGGTCTGTTTTTTTTTTCCCTAACCCTTCAGGTCTCTCAGAGAAAAGTTCTCAACCTTGTACTTCCTTGTGACCCCTCTTACTTCCCAGCACCCCCAGTGTGGCAGTGGCCAGCAGTGGCCTTGGTGACTACAGGAATAAGTACCAGCAAGAGCCTTTCTGCATCCCAGTCCCAGGCAGTAACTGCAAACATCAGGTGTTATCACTGCCAGTAGCACACACTGTCTGAAAAACATGCTGCTGACTTTAGAAAGTGCAGACATTAGAAGAGACTGAGCTGAGAAGTAAAAATCCCTGAAGAGCTTTGGTTCTGTTTAGCTCGACAAGGACATTTCAAGAAAGAAAAACAATCTCAGCCTCTGGAGGTGACTCTTGTCAGCTGTAAAGGGCAGGTTTCCCTACGTGGAAGAACATGAGTGCTGCCCAAGCAAGTGGACAAACATGGAAAAAGGTATTAAGCACCCGAGAAAATTAGCTATGCCACAGCTGATTTACAGTGATAAGCGAGTAAATCATAGAATCATAGAATGGCCTAAGCTGGAAGGGACCTTAGAGATCATTTTAATCCAGCCTCCCTGCGGCCAGGGACGCCATCTATCGACTAGATCAGGCAACACATGGAGACCAAACAGGAACAGAACCCTCGACCTTAGCATTTTTAGCGCTATGCTCAACTGACTGAGCTAACCGGCCCCCTATGTAGACCCTGATGAAATGCCATGCTGTAAACCTATGCTGCAGAAGTTTGTGAGGGGTGCACCACCATTGTATACGCACACCTTGTCAACTGTGGTCTGGAGATCAGATGACAAGACATTAACTGTGAATGACATGACCAACAAGAGTATTCCATTCCATGCACATCATATTTATTATAAAACTGAGTGATCACGAGGGTTTAGGTCTCCTTTCTTCCCCTTTTCTTCTCTTCTGCAATGGCAGGCGTCCAAGGAGGACTCTGTCTGGTCTTCTGCTTTTGATCCCAATCCTGAGTTCCTGAATCCAGTTGCCGTACCCAGCTCCTCTCTGCCACTGAGCCTGGGACTTCTCTGGCGCCACCTGCTCTGCCATATCAGTGGTGATTGCTATCAGGGAGGGTGTACAGGGAGTCAGGTTCGATATTGGTTTTGTATGTATATATATAGTTCACTATTTTTATTACTTCCTTATTCACTAAAGCTGTTTTAATTTTCTTTTTTTTTCTTTTTTTTTTTCTTCCCCCAAACCCTTAAGTCTGTCTCCCTGGGGTTAGAGAGCATTTGTCTGCATTTAGTGGCCAGCCCAGACCTAACCTGTGACAGCTCTTCACTGCTTTACTGAAGTGATACTGTTTTTTAAATCTCATGTGCTTGGATTGGTCTCTCAGCTCTAACAGATATAATTGGTGGCCTAGATTCTAATAGTTTTTACACTGTTGTTATGGATAAGTAAGTTCCCTGAAGTCATGGAGTTATTTGGATTTGCAGCGTAAACAAGAATCTGGCCTAGGGACTTCTTACATGAGTATCTTCACTTTATCCTTGTTGTAAAGTTATAGACTGGCGTTTTACTGTGCTTTCTTAAACTAGAAAGATGACAGAAATCAGGTAAGTACAAAACATTAGAAGTCTACCAAAAATGTAACTGATTAAACAGTGCAAAAATAATATGAAATCAGAGACTTTGTTTTTTTCTCTCTTAGAAAACTTGAAATAGTTTTCTGTTTGTCATGTGTATTAAAAAGAAATAATCCTCGGTTAATGCAGAAAACTATTAAAGTCCAAGCTATTGCAAAGCTTTTGTAGGGTTGATAATTACTGCCGTATAGCTTTTGCAGTTTCAGAGGTGTAACTGTATACAAGCATTCAAACACACAAGCAGAACACAGGAAAATATTCTTCCTTACACCATTTCATTAACAGTAATTTTAGGTGTGGTAGGTACTCTTAGTATACAGATATACTTTTTAAAAAATGGAAATAAGGTATTCAAAATAGTGTCCAGTTGAGCAGTTGCTGTTATCTTAGTGGATGAAGTTACGCAGCCTTTCCAGCTTCCATGCCTCCATTTTCTACATGTTATAATAGATTCTTGAGACAGTTCCTTTCATTGAATATATTTTTTTCCAATATCTTGGGCTTTTTCATGGCCTCCAGTTGCTATTAAGCTACTTAAAGTAACATTTTTCTGGAAGTATAGAGTCTGGATATTTTCTTAAAATGAACATCATCTCTACTCTGATTATGTATGTATCTGATAGCACATTTGACATAAGAATGATAAATCTGAAATGTACTCTGGTTATAAGATAAACTCTCAAATTGCAATGAATCATTTGCTGTGTTGCTACTAATCCAGTGCTGCCTGTTACAACGCACGAGCTAAGTGGTATTTCTAGTCTGCTCATTGTATCTTATTCTTTGTTGATTTTTTTCATTCTGTGTATTTGAACTACTTTAGTTGGATATAGTCAGCTGAGAGATTCACAGAAAGAACACATAGCATGAGGCGGGTGACCTATGAAGTCAGACATGAAAGATTCCTGTTTGGCAATTTTTCAATGCTGTTTCAGTTGATTTTGAGGCATTACTAGCTGTGACATTGCACAGCAGTCATTTTGTATCCATATAGTAGCTAGATAGATTTATCAATTTCTTTTTTCCTTGTTCTTTATGATTTTTTTCTGTTGTTGTTCTAAAAGGAAAGAAGAAAGAAAATGCAATATTGGAATCTGGAAGACAAATTCATTATCAAATTCCTTTTACAATTGGTTCTCTGGGAGGAGGTCACACTACAGAAATACTTGAGGTTGAGGTAGAATATCTATTTAATGAGTTCTTTGGCAAGTGAAAAGCATTTGTTGCTAGCAAAACCTTTTTTTTTTTCTTTCTTTTTTTTCTTTTTTCCAAGAAAAAGCTGTGCAACAGAGTGGAACTGAGGGTCAAAGTTTAAATACAGTTTGCTGTGCCACCTGATTTTGATCTAGAGCTCAAGCGTGTGACTGGCAACACTCACTGTCACAGCAGGGAGACCTGGTAAGGGGGGACAGAGCAACATTTCTCTCTTTATTCCTCAAATTGTGAAAGGTGTGAGATTGACAGCCTTAGAAAAACAAGTCTCCTGTTTTATTCACAAAGAAAAGGATGGCAGGACAATCATAATGCAATCTTCTCCCACAGTGCTTTGCCCATTTGTTTCAAGTCTGCTTTAGCTGAACTGTCTGGAGGGGTGAGGAGATCAGTTTTTCTTTCAACTGATTCAGTCTTTGTCCCACTCCTATGACTGCCCACTGGGGTGCCAATTGTGGTTGTCATCTTTTCTTGGGTAGTTGCCACCTGTCCATTAGAAACTGGCCAAGGACCAGGAATTCACTTCACATTGGCCACAAAATAGATGTCATAGGCTCAAATTAACATTTTAGACTCAGGGTCCGGATTTGAAACTGCAATTTAGAGGTGAAAGGCAATGTATCTCTTGTTCCTTGATTACTTATTTATGGAGTCACTGCATATTTAAGGTACAGCCACATTGACTTGATGAGTCTCTGTCCATTGTAAACTTTCTTTACTTAATTATTACTTTTATATTTAAAGAAATTTTATAAGGCTAAGGCAGATTAGGGCCCCTTTTGCTACAGTCTGTACAAACCTTGGTTGGCTTCCTCAGCTGACAGAAGAAATTTGCCTCTGAATCCTGTGGTTGGCTTAAGGGTCTCTTTTGCCATACAAGTCTCAAAGCACACCCTAACCCAATGAATAAAAAAACCCCAAAACACTGAAAGCTAATCCCTAGTAATCAATGAGAAAACTTTATTATTTTATTCAGGTATCATGACTGTGGGAGAAAGATCATATGAAAAGAAAAAGGGTGTCAGTATTAGAGATAAGAACAAACATAACCCAAAAGGAAATTAACAGGTAGCTGACCTATAATTATGGAGTCTTTGTATCATTTTTTTTTCATGAGTTGTCTAATTGACTATAAAGGAACTTTTTAGGGGTTGAAATATTTCTCACTGTGTATCAGAATCTAGCTGGTGATTTAGAGACCTGTCAAAACTGCACAGCTGTATCCATAAGGTCTATGGTCATAGTGGTGATTTGTCTATAAGACTGTGGCACTAAAGGAGCCATGATATATAGGGGTGTTGGTAATGTACTGTACTGTGGACATCCAGAACGAGATATAGATGTACTAAATCTACCACTGTTCTGTCTCTGAGAATAGCTATCACAATAATATAGAAAGCCGTGAGCAAGCAGATAAAATTAAAAAAAAAAACCAAAAAACCCTCGCAAACAACAAAACCGACAACTACCAAAATAAACATTTCTGCCATATTTGCACAAAATCAGGCACACTTCAAATTTTTGTCAGTAAAAGGAAATTAAACTGGGAGAAAAAATAACAGTGTTGGCAAAAATATATTTTCTCATTATGGAAGATGGAGATGGGGATGCTTCTTTTTTTTTTTTTTTAACCCTTATCAAAAGCCAGGGCTTTACAATGATTTATACTTAAAGAATTAAATCTGCAGAAGATTTAGTCTGCTGACCAGTGCAATCCTTAGGTGCTGTTTCCTGCAGGGAGAGTCTAAAATGTTACAGTGCCATAGCATAATCCTTTGGTTTGAAAGAATTCTGCAAAATGATGTGCTGCTCTGTGAAGACATCTTAGAAAGTACTTACCACACAAATTATAAGAAATTTCTATTGTGTATTTAAATACTTGTCTTATAATGATATTCTCAAGTGTTGTATAATGGACAGTGCTAGTCCACTGGATGGGGGAGTAGAAACCTCTTGTTCTTTCTTGTCTGAAAAATGGATGCCCGAAATGGTCTGGCACTAGAATTTTTAGCTTTAACATTACACAACAACAGTGACATTTTCAGTTAAGGTCTGATCCTCCAGGTTATTTTTTTGTTTTATTTTGTAGCCTGCTTAATTACAACAAAGTTGTTCTAATCAAAAAAGAATATCTTGTTTCCTTACTCTAGAAGTGCCCACCCAGACCGCGCAGCAGTCAAGGTCTCAGCACTGATATCGATTCCGTGTTTGACATCTCTAATGAAATAAAGGACCCCATTGCATTCTTCCCAAGGGAA